>NC_084741.1:28091460-28213717 GCF_033978785.1 Entelurus aequoreus
CACACCCACAATACGTACGCCTCCCTCACCCAACGCCGGCGACAGGAAGTGATGTGGCTGTCCTTCACACTGTCTCAATTACGTATGCATGCATAAACAATTAAGCCTGTCTGGCTGAACATGGAAGCCATCGTCATGGCCATTATACGTCCAACCAGCCCCAGGGGGTGAAGAATGTGGCGGCATGTCACAAGTGTACTCATGTGTGACTAGTAGTGAGCAGGAGGACCGTGCTGGCAGTGCCGGGAATCCATATTGCGAGTCCACGCTAATTTTGCTGACACCATCAGCTTCCCTCTCTCGGGGAATCCCCTTTGACATTGCCGCTAAGGACCCGCCGGCTGCACTCTTGACAAACACAGCATGTGGAAGATGGCGTATGCACACAAACACAAACGGCCTTACCGGTGCCGCCGTACTTGTCGGACATGTTGATGTCAATGTGAGGCGTAAGGGCCAGCATGGTGCGGATGACATCATCGCTGCCCTTCCCGGCGGCCCACATGAACGCTGTCCTGCCCTCCAGATCGGGCTCATCCTTCACTGATGGGTGCGAGAGAAACACACCTACTGTCTCCTAAAAAACACAAATGTTGGATTCAGTGATTTAAATCAACAATTATTTATACAGTTTTAATTGTTTGGATCCGTTTCTGGTCGTCTTGTGTTTTGTTCTCTGTGTGCTCGTTTGTGTCCTGAGTCGCCCTGTCAAGTGAACCCTGTAAGAACCGCTCAGAACATCTGGTCTTACTCGCTAGCATTAGCTTACAGCCAGAGATGGACATAACTTTGTTCTTCAAACAATGGGAAGGAAGAAAGTGAGTGTGAAGGACAGTGCTGAAAATATGGAGAAGCCGCTGATGGTGTGTTTGATGGAAAAGCAAAATCTCGAAGGAGATACCGTAGAAGTACACTCGCCAAGGTAAATGCTGTACATTATTATTATTATTATATTAGTTCATAAAACTACTTTAGTTACTAGTACTACATTCTATTGTATTGTTTTTATACAATATTTCTTATCTAAAAGTTTGTTTTCTTTTTAAAAGGCATCTTACATGTTAAAATTGTGCTGTTTAGGGAGTGCCGACCACCAATTAAATAGATTTAAATTCAGTTCAACGGGGGCACTGATTTGAGATACAAGTGTGTTGAGTTAAGAGCTCTGTCACAGAACCAATTAAGCTTGTAGGTTGAGGTGAAACTGTACGACCAAATGGTTTTGGTACATAATTCAATACATATATGAATAATAAAATACATTTTTATTTGTATTGTGTGTCTGTGTTTTTCCAACATGGTAGTATCATACATATCTGTGAAACTTAGACAATGATGTACAGAACACCATTGCTTTTCCTTAGCCCAGATAAACATTGTTTTTTAATGTTTAGGTGTTAATGACGGTTTTTATTTAGCTTTTCTGTACTTAAATCCTATTTCCTTTGGGTGCTTTCTTACAATTCGCTCACAGACGGTGACTCCAGTTTCCGACCATTTGTTCTTTTGTTTTGCTGTGTACAAAATGAAAAACAATTTTGTACCCAGTGGCTTACATTTTCATAACCCAGTAACATTAAAGACTTTGGTTATATCATGCTTTTCTATTGGGTAGATGTGTGGTTTCTGCATGACTCACAGCGTTGTTGCTCTGAGCACCGTAGTGCAAGGGTGTCGCTCCTTGGCTGTCTGAGGGAATGGTGCCTGACGTGTTCCTTTCCAGCAGTAGGTGGACAATTCTGGCATGGCCTGCAATCAAACAGGAGAAAGAGAAAACAAAATACTCTTTTGTGAAAGTGAAAGAACGAAGCCAAAAGTGTGTGCGTTTATCTTCAAGTCCACAATGGAGTGTAAAACCGATATCGTACTGAATTAAAGGAGACTTTCAAAAGGGGAGACATCATTGGGAAAATGTGAAATAGCAGCCACAGTTATTTCATAACTTTACCATTGGTTAATTGTGTAGAGTACGGCTGTCATAACTTTTCTACTTAATGTTGAAAGGATGCGCTAGGTCTCAGGCTGTTGCATTTAGATATGTGTGGAAATTTTCAAATTCACTTGTTAAATCACAACTTTTTTCTTGTAAAATGACCTTCTTTGTAAATAATAAAAACACATTTATATCATTTTTGTGTAGCCTTAAAACAAAGTAGTTTACTGTATGTACACAGGTAAGGATGCTCAAAAAATAGATTCACAGCCAAATCACGATTTTTTTCAATTCCGATTATGAATCGATTCATAATTTTTAAGAATCGATATAAGGGGAAAAAAATAAATAAAAAATAAAAAATATATATATATATATATATATATATATATATATATATATATATATATATATATATATATATATATATATATATATATATATATATATATATAGTCAATCAATCAATCAATCAATGTTTATTTATATAGCCCTAAATCACAAAAGTCTCAAAGGGCTGCACAAGCCACAACGACATCCTCGGCACAGAGCCCACACAAGGGACGTCGATGTGAATGACTATGAGTCGTGTTCAAAAGTTTATATACACTTGTGAAGGACATATCGTCATGACTGTCTTGAATTTCCAATAATTTCTACAACTCTTATTTTTTGTGATAGAGTGATTGGAGCACATAATTGTCTGTCACACAAAACATTCATGAATTTTTAAAAAAAATGAATTTATTATGGGTCTGCTGAAAATGTGACCAAATCTGCTGGGTCAAAAGTATACATACGGCAACATACATCATCAATTTTGGTGATGTAGAAAAGTTACGATCAAATCAAATTAACTTCATGGCATGGCCTCTTAACTTCATGTAAGTGATTATGATTGACGACACCTGTTGACTTCTCTGAGCCCATTTAAATAAGGCTCATGTGATGCAGTCATTAGACTCGGTTACAAACGGGACAATGGGAAAGTCAAAGGAACTCAGCACAGATCTGAAAAAACGAATCATTGAATTGAACAGGTCAGGAAAGTCACTTGGAGCCATTTCAAAGCAGCTTAAGGTCCCAAGAGCAACTGTGCAGACAATTGTTTGTAAGTATAAAGTTTTGTCACTGCCACGATCAGGAAGAAAACGCAAGCTATCCCCTGCTGCTGAGAGAAAATTGGTCAGGATGATCAAGAGTCAACCGAGAACCACCAAAAAGCAGGCCTGCAATGAATTGGAAGCTGCTGGAACACAAGTGCCCGTGTCCACAGTCAAACTTCTAAAGTTTGCTGCTGATCACATGGACAAAGATAAGACCTTCTGGAGGAAAGTTCTGTGGTCAGATGAAACAAAAATTGAGCTGTTTGGCCACAATACCCAGCAATATGTTTGGAGGAGGAAAGGTGAGGCCTTTAATCCCAGGAACACCAAGCCTACCGTCAAGCACGGTGGTGGTAATATTATGCTCTGGGCCTTTGTTTGCTGCCAATGGAACTGGTGCTTTACAGAGAGTAAATGGGACAATGGAAAAGGAGGATTACCTCCAAATTCTTCAGGACAACCTAAAATCATCAGCCCGGAGGTTGGGTCTTGGGCGCAGTTGGGTGTTCCAACAGGACAATGACCCCAAACACACATCAAAAGTGGTAAAGAAATGGCTAAATCAGGCTAGAATTAAGGTATTAGAATGGCCTTCCCAAAGTCTTGACTTAAACTCCATTGAGAACATGTAGACAATGCTGAAGAAACAAGTCCATGTCAGAAAACTAACAAATTTAGCTGAACTGCACCAATTTTGTCAAGAGGAGTAGTCAAAAATTCAGCCAGAAGCTTGCCCGAAGTGAATGGCTACCAAAAGCGCCTTATTGCAGTGAAACTTGCCAAGGGACATGTAACCAAATATTAACATTTCTGTATGTATACTTTTGACCCAGCAGATTTGGTCACATTTTCAGTAGACCCATAATAAATCCATAAAAGAACCAAACTTCATGAATGTTTTTTGTGACAAACAAGTATGTGCTCCAATCACTCTATCACAAAAAAATAAGAGTTGTAGAAATTATTGGAAACTCAAGACAGCCATGACATTATGTCCTTCACAAGTGTATGTAAACTTTTGACCACAACTGTATGTATACAGTATGTAGCTAATATTATTATTTTGTTAAGAAGCAATTTTTAGAATAAAAACAATCAACTATTGTTGATATCATTATTGATACTGTTTTTATTAATTTTAGGTTTTCTTTTTTTGGTTTGTTTTTCTTAGAATTGTATTTATGCAGGTGTATCTTCTATTAATTTTCTACCGACAGCTTGTCTTTTATTGGTCTGGGTATTGATGTAAAATAAAATTAGTGATTAATGAGTTAAAATATGATTAGTGCTGTCAAATAATAACATTTTTAAAATCAGATTATCACACTTTTGGATTCAGATTAATTATCTTATTACTCAAAAAATATCCCAATATTCGTGCACAAATGCAATTTTATTTTCAGAATGTCATACAGGAGCATTTTTACAGCTTTTTTGAATGCACATCATTTATTTGCTCATAACTTGCTAATAGTTTTATCTTAAGTACCATCGGGGTTTAGTCAGTCTCCTTACTCATCGTTGCACTGATGCATGCATTGACCTGATCACTGACGTATAACAATCCGTGCCACCAATTCAGGTATGCAGCTTGTTAAAAGGAACATTTACAGTAAAAATAAATGTTGTGATTAATCTGCATATATACCGTAATTTCCGGACTATAAGCCGCTACTTTTTCCCCTCGTTCTGGTCCCTGCGGCTTATACAAGGGTGCGGCTTATTTACGGCCTGTTCTTCTCCGACGAAGAGGATTTCGGTGGTTTTAGTACGCAGGAGGAAGACGATGACACAATGATTAAAGACTGACTTTTCATATACCGGTAGGCTGGTTATTTTGATAACGTACAGGCGAGCACTTTGTATTACTTTGCAGCGTTGTATTATTTGTACTCTGCACGAATGCTGTTCGCCATGTCAAAGATGTGAAAGTTTGATTGAAAGATTTATTGTTAATAAATGGGACGCTTTGCGTTCCCAAACAGTCATCTCTGTCCCGACAATCCCCTCCGTGGTAGCAGGAACCCCTATATACTACGCTAATTACACATCAAAACCCTGCGGCTTATAGTCGGGTGCGGCTTATATATGGAGCAATCTGTATTTTCCCCTAAATTTAGCTGGTGCGGCTTATAGTCAGGTGCGGCTTATAGTCCAGAAATTACGGTAAATGATTAATGCAATCTTTTTTGTGATTAATCACATGGGCAGCACGGTGGCAGAGGGGTTAGTGCATCTGCCTCACAATACTAAGGTCCTGAGTAGTCGTGAGTTCAATCCTGGCCTCGGGATCTTTCTGTGTGGAGTTTGCATGTTCTCCCCGTGACTGCGTGGGTTCCCTCCGGTTACTCCGGCTTCCTCCCACCTCCAAAGACATGCACCTGGGGATAGGTTGATTGGCAACACTAAAATTGGCCCTAGTGTGTGAATGTGAGTGTGAATGTTGTCTGTCTATCTGTGTTGGCCCTGCGATGAGGTGGCGACTTGTCCAGGGTGTACCCCGCCTTCCGCCCGATTGTAGCTGAGATAGGCTCCAGCGCCCCCCGCGACCCCGAAGGTAGAAAATGGATGGAAGTTAACTTGTTATTTTTGACTTCCCTAAATGAAATGAAATTAAAATGTTGTGCTTTGTCACCTATGTTATACAGTAGTTTGTATTTGCCCGTCGATGTTTTTCAGGCCTTTGACCAGCTAACAAATCGGCAAGATTGTATTATCCATTATTCATAATTAATCACTGACATTTGTGAGATGCACACATGAACTAAACTAATGTCTGATAACTGACATTTTGCATTCTCACTTTGATGTGTCATGGAGGATAAACCTTTTAAGCCACAATGACGACGTCAAATGATGTCTTCATTATTGGGTGTGGAAGATGTATGTCTGCTTACCGAGAAGGGCGGCCCAGTGCATTGGCGTTCTGAAGAGGTTGTCGTACGCCGTCACGTTACAGCCCTCGTAGGACGTCAACACCTCCACGACTGCTTCGTTGCCATCGGCGACGGCAAAGTGCAGGGGTGTCCGACCTTCGTAGTCCTGCCAGTTCAGTAGGGACTCGGTGGGGGCTGCTTCCTGCACACGCACGCACACACACACTGCTAGCATACATGTAATACAGATATTCTCTATGTGACTTACTGATGCAAAGATGCAGCCATTGTTTTCCCAACCAATCTTGCTCAAATGTCACACAAGTGCTTGCCAGTTACCTAAAAGTGTATACCACATGATTTGCCTAAATACCCTTAACTTACAGTCTGTGTTTTGTAGAGCGCATTGAGCTGTGTGAGAACTTTCAAGTCAATCCGACCTACAGGGTTTAATAACAGCGCCACCAGGTGGTGTATTTGTCAAGAGTAATAGCACAAGCAACACAGTGAGGTGCATTTTTGACACACTTTCATCCTTTTGTTTGCAGTGGGTCAGGAGAAGAAAAGTTACGTCAAAGTAGAGCTGCAGCTATCGATTATTTTAATAACTGACTAGAAACTGACTAATCAAACGATTATTTTGTTTGATTAATCAAGTAATTGGATAGAACACACTTTATAGCAGGAATGTCTTTCTGGGGCAAACCAGGCTTGCTGATGAGAGACGGCCTTCACCTTAACCAGGACGGCGCCATCATCCTGGCTAGCAACATAGATTTCTGTTTGAGTCACACTTGACTAACTACACTAGAACAAGCCCGCTCACAGGCAATTATAGAGTCTGCTAGTCCGGGTGAGGAGTCAGTTAAACTAGAACTAGCCAGCGCCAGACTGGATAATCCCTGCACACATAGCAATTATCTTAGAATAATACACAACTCACATAATGTTTTTTCTGTAGTGACCATGTCAGAGGTGGACATGCATTCTACTGAGGTGGCAAATTATGATGCGTTCAGTTTATCGCAGCATCAAGCAAACAATCTGAAAATTCCCGTTATATCAATTCCTAGATATGGTCAAAATTATGTAAAGTGCACTACGGATAATAAACGCAACATTATTAATATTGCTACTATGGATAATTTCAACAAAAACTCCTCAAAACAGCCCACTACCTATAATATGGGCTTTTGTCTTCCAAAACGTTAATAGTTAATGAGGTCATTAGAGACAACAATCTTAACGTCATTGGTCTCAGCAAAACCTGGCTCAAACCAGACAATTTTTTTGCGCTGAATGAGGCATCTCCTCCTAACTATACGAATGCGCATATTGCCCTCCCCTTAAAAGGGGTGGGGGTGGGAGGTGGGGGGGGTCGCACTAATATACAATGAAAACTTTAACCTTTCCCCTAACCTAAATAATAAATATAAATCATTTGAGATGCTTACTATGAGGTCTGTCACACCGCTGCCTCTCTACCTGGCTGTTATCTACCGCCTCCCAGGGCCCTATTCGGACTTTATCAGTGAATTCTCAGAGTTCGTTGCTGATCTAGTGACGCACGCCGACAATATAATTATAATGGGGGACTTTAATATCTATATGAATGCGCCATCGACCCTCCGTGCGTGGCGCTCCAGACTATAATTGATAGCTGTGGTCTTACACAAATAATAAATGAACCCACGCATCGTAAAGGTAATACGATAGATCTAGTGCTTGACAGGGGCGTCACCACTAGGGATGATGTTTGATAAGAAATTATCGAGTTCGAGCCTATTATCGAATCCTCTTATCGAACCGATTCCTTATCGAGTCCAGATAGGTTGTTGTAAATGGAAAAAAACACACAATATTTGGTTTAACAAAAGCTCACTTTTATTATATAAGAAAAAAATAAAATCTAATAAATAAATAAATATTGACTGTTACCCCCCTAAAAAAATAAAATAAAATAAATAAATATTGACTGTTGTTACCCAAAGTATATTAAGTGGGATTTTTCAGAAAAACAAATATATACAGTATCACAAAAACAACCTGTCTCTGTGATCACTATAGGGGTATAAATATTAATATAGTGTTAAATAAAATCAGTACCTTGGGCACAAAACTTAAAATAATACAGCTCTCCAAAAAGTGCACTTCTGCTGCTATTTGACATAACTGTTTGTTATGATGCTTTGACATTTTTGCACTTTATTTCTTTATTGAAAGAAAATTCTATGAAGAGAAAAGTTGTTTGCAAATGTGGTTACAATGCTAAAAAATGAAAATTCAAAGCTAAAAAAATAAATACACTTTATTGAGTTAACATTATTTATTTATAGGGGGAAAGGTGTGATTTTATGAGCTAGGAATATAACAACTACACTACCCAGCATGCAATGGGAGTGACGAGCATGCGCGGTAGCCTCGAAAAGTGTTGTTGCATGTCGCCACCCGGCAGCTAAGAATGAGTTTATGAGCACGCTGTGAAAGTAAACGTCAAGAACTCAGCCAACACGCCTCGTCTGCATTATTTATAATTAGACAGACAACACATATACAGTGTGATTTTGTTTTGTTTACAAGGAAAGAAAAACAAAAGTTAAAAGGGAGATGTGCTGCGGTTGCTTTAAGAACGTTGCGACAGCTGCCGTAAGGAGGTACGTTGCTAGCCTGGTTGCTATGTTTCCGGCTGGTCGTAAAAGTGTTCGTCATGTGTTTGTACCCTGCTCAAATCTCTCAGTAAAGTTATTCATTGGATTATACCTTTTTGTTTTGAACTTTATTACACCTTGGAGCGCGGTCCATTGTTTTTCCTGCTTTCCCTATCTGCGCCTAATGACTAAGCTATGTGACGTAAATTCTTGTGATGTCTCAAGGGGCATTCTGGTCGGGACGGGATTCGTTCCGAGGGATTCGAATAAAGAACCAACTCTTTTTCTTTACTATAGTGGTCTCGATAACGGGTACCGGTTCTCAAAAAGGGATTCGAGTCCGAGGACTCGGTTCTTTTCTTATCGAACAACCGGGAAAACCGGTTTCGAGTATCATCCCTAGTCACCACCTCCAAAGTTATGATACTCCCGTATACTAAAGTAATGTCTGATCATTACCTTATAAAATTCAAAGTTCTGACTCATTGTCAACAAGCTAATAATAATAATAACTGCTATAGCAGCCGCAACATTATAGCTGCCACAACGATGACTCTTGCTGGCCTTCTGCCTTCGGTAATGGAACCATTCCCAAATTATGTGGGCTCTATTGATAACCTCACTAACAACTTTAACGACGCCCTGCGCGAAACCATTGATAGTATAGCGCCGCTAAAGCTAAAAAGGGCCCCAAAAAGGCGTACCCCATGGTTTACAGAAGAAACTAGAGCTCATAAATTATCATGTAGAAAGCTGGAACGCAAATGACGCGTGACTAAACTTGAGGTTTTCCATCAAGCATGGAGTGATAGTTTAATAACTTATAAACGCATGCTTACCTTAGCTAAAGCTAAAAATTACTCAAATTTCATCCGCCTCAACAAAAACGATCCTAAATTTTTGTTTAGTTCAGTAGCATCACTAACCCAACAAGGGACTCCTCCCAGTAGCTCCACCCACTCGGCAGATGACTTTATGAATTTCTTTAATAAGAAAATTGAACTCATTAGAAAGGAGATTAAAGACAACGCATCCCAGCTACAACTGGTTTCTATTAACCCAGATACGACTGTATATACGACGGATACTGCCCTCCAAAATAGTCTCTCTCTTTTTGATGAAATAACATTAGAAGAATTGTTACGGTGTGTAAATGGGATAAAACAAACAACATGTTTACTTGACTCACTTCCTGGGAAACTTATCAAGGAGCTTTTTGTATTATTAGGTCCATCAGTGCTAAATATTATAAACTTATCACTTTCCTCTGGCACCGTTCCCCTAGCATTCAAAAAAGTGGTTATTCATCCTCTGCTCAAAAGACCTAACCTTGATCCTGACCTCATGGTAAACTACCGGCCGTTGTCCCACCTTCCGTTTATTTCGAAAATCCTCGAAAAGATTGTTGCACAGCAGCTAAACGAACACTTAGTGTCTAACAATCTCTGTGAACCCTTTCAATCCGGTTTCAGGGCAAATCACTCTACGGAGACAGCCCTCGCAAAAATGACTAATGATCTATTGCTAACGATGGATTCTGATGCGTCATCCATGTTGCTGCTTCTTGATCTTAGCGCTGCTTTCGATACCGTCGATCATAATATTTTATTAGAGCGTATCAAAACACGTATTGGTATGTCAGACTTAGCCTTGTCTTGGTTTAACTCGTATCTTACTGACAGGATGCAGTGCGTCTCCCATAACAATGTGACATCGGACTATGTTAAGGTAACGTGTGGAGTTCCCCAGGGTTTGGTTCTTGGCCCTGCATACGCAAATACGGTGTTAGCTTTCACTGTTATGCTGATGACACCCAACTCTACATGCCCCTAAAGCTGATCAACACGCCGGATTGTAGTCAGCTGGAGGTGTGTCTTAATGAAATTAAACAATGGATGTCCGCTAACTTTTTGCAACTCAACGCCAAGAAAACGGAAATGCTGATTATCGGTCCTGCTAGACACCGACATCTATTTAATAATACCACCCTAACATTTGACAACCAAACAATTACACAAGGCGACTCGGTAAAGAATCTGGGTATTATCTTCGACCCAACTCTCTCGTTTGAGTCACACATTAAGTGTTACTAAAACGGCCTTTTTTCATCTCCGTAATATCGCTAAAATGTGTTCCATTTTGTCCACTAGTGACGCTGAGATCATTATTCATGCGTTCGTTACGTCTCGTCTCAATTACTGTAATGTATTATTTTCAGGTCTCCCTATGTCTAGCATTAAAAGATTACAGTTGGTACAAAATGCGGCTGCTAGACTTTTGACAAGAACAAGAAAGTTTGATCATATTACGCCTATACTGGCTCACCTGCACTGGCTTCCTGTGCACTTAAGATGTGACTTTAAGGTTTTACTACTTACGTATAAAATACAACACGGTCTAGCTCCATCCTATCTTTGCCGATTGTACTGTACCATATGTCCCGGCAAGAAATCTGCGTTCAAAGAACTCCGGCTTATTAGTGATTCCCAGAGCCCAAAAAAAGTCTGCGGGCTATAGAGCGTTTTCTATCCGGGCTCCAGTACTATAGAATGCCCTCCCGGTAACAGTTAGAGATGCTACCTCAGTAGAAGCATTTAAGTCCCATCTTAAAACTCATTTGTATACTCTAGCCTTTAAATAGACCGCCTTTTTAGACCAGTTGATCTGCCGTTTCTCTTCTTTCCCCCCCCCCTCCACAGGGGAGAGGGGGGACACAAGTCCGGTGGCCATGGATGAAGTGCTGGCTGTCCAGAGACGGGACCCGGGGTGAACCGCTCGCCTGTGCATCGGTTGGAGACATCTCTGCGCTGCTGACCCGTCTCCGCTCGAGATGGTCTCCTGCCGGCCCCACTATGGACTGGACTCTCACTATTATGTTAGATCTACTATGGACTGGACTTTCACAATATTGTGTCAGACCCACTCGACGTCCATTGCATCCGGTCTCCCCTGGGGGGCGGGGGTCACCCACATATGCGGTCCTCTCCAAGGTTTCTCATAGTCATTCACATCGACGTCCCATTGGGGTTGTGAGTTTTTCCTTGCCCTTATGTGGGCTCTGTACCGCGGATGTCGTTGTGGCTTGTGCAGCCCTTTGAGACACTTGTGATTTAGGGCTATATAAATAAACATTGATTGATTGATTGATGTCAAACTCCTTTTCATTGAGGGCCACATCGCAGTTATGGCTGCCTTTAGAGGGCCGCTTGTAACAGCAAATATTATAGGAATTGGCCTATGCATTTAAAGGCCTACTGAAACCCACTACTACCGACCACGCAGTCTGATAGTTTATATATCAATGATGAAATCTTAACATTGCAACACATGCCAATACGGCCGGGTTAAATTATAAAGTGCAATTTTAAATTTCCCGGGAAACTTCCGGCTGAAAACGTCTAGGTATGATGACGTTTGCGCGTGACGTTAAGGGTTGAAGCAGAAGTATTGGGCCACATTGTATCCCAATACAAACAGCTCTGTTTTCATCGCAAAATTCCACAGCATTCTGGACATCTGTGTTGGTGAATCTTTTGCAATTTGTTCAATTAACAATGGAGACTGCAAAGAAGAAAGCTGTAGGTGGGATCGATGTATTAGCGGCTGGCTACAGCAACACAACCAGGAGGACTTTGAGTTGTATTGCAGACGCGCTACCATGAGTACAGCTTTGGCTTCCAAACATTTGATCGTTTGCCCGTACGTGTGTGTCGCTATGTGCATTTCACGTATGTAACTTTGGGAAATATATGTTTTTTGCCGACTCTGATGGCGACCGGGGTGTCGTCGAAAGCTACAACGCCCGCCGCCACGCCTCTGTCCTCCCCTTGACTTCCTCCGTCTCCGGGCCGCCAACCGCACCGATCTTCGTGGTGAAGTCCTTCGTCGTGCGTCGATCGCTGGAACGCAGGTGAGCACGGGTGGTGATGAGCAGATGAGAGTTGGCGTAGGTGGAGAGCTAATGTTTTTAGCATAGCTCTGTCGAGGTCCCGTAGCTAAGTTAGTTTCAATGGCGTCATTAGCAACAGCATTGCTAGGCTTCGCCAGGCGGTACAGCATTAACCGTGTGGTGACAGGTCCAGAGTTTGGTAGTATTGTTGATCTTCTGTCTATCCTTTCAGTCAGGGGCTTATTTCGTCTGTTTCTATATGCAGTTAAGCACGATGCTATCACGGTAGCTCCGTAGCTAAAGTGTTTCGCCGATGTATTGTCGTGTAGATAAAAGTCACTGTGAATGTCCATTTCACGTTCTCGACTCTCATTTTCAAGAGGATATAGTATCCGAGATGGTTTAAAATACAAATCCGTGATCCACAATAGAAAAAGGAGAGAGTATGGAATCCAATGATCCCTTGTACCTAAGTTACGGTCAGAGCGAAAAAAGATACGTCTTTCACTGCACTCTAATCCTTCACTCTCGCGTTCCTCATCCACAAATCTTTCATCCTGGCTCAAATTAATGGGGTAATCGTCGCTTTCTCGGTCCGAATCGTTCTCGCTGCTGGTGTAAATAATGTGCAAATGTGAGGAGCCCTTCAACCTGTGACGTCACGCTACTTCCGGTACAGGCAAGGCTTTTTTATCAGCGACCAAAACTTTACCGTCGATGTTCTCTACTAAATCCTTTCAGCAAAAATATGTCAATATCGCGAAATGATCAAGTATGACACATAGAATGGATCTGTTATCCCCGTTTAAATAAGAACATTTCATTTCAGTAGGCCTTTAATTATCATACATATTTTTAAATATACTGAAACAAATCTGTAGATTTGAAATAAAAAAACTGGAAACTCAGCCACCAGAATTTAACTGTAAAATATAAGGTATTTTTTACAACATATTTTAGTAAATGGGACAACAGTTTCACTACTTTTTTACAGTAAAAACCTGGCAGCTTTGTTGTCAGAATTTTACTATTAAATTTATGGTGGTTGTTACAACATATTATTGAAAATGGAAAAACTGTACGACTTTTTTTTTTAAATTCTGGCAACTGAGCTGCCATTTTTTTTTACCATAAACAAACAGTGGAACTGTTTTTTTTCTCCCAATTACAGTAATACACCGTAAAAACAACAATCGTAGATTTTACGATAAAACACTGGCAGCTCAGTCGCCAGAATTGTATCATTAAAATACAGTGGTAGAATTTGTTTATCTGTTTATATTTTCGAGTCACTTGTGTTTTCAGCACCTTTTGAGTTTGTGTGTTTCAGTTGCCATGACGGCAGATTACACTCACCTGCCTCTGGTTAGTGCTCGGGACGCTCACCTGTTTCCCGGGCACTAATCAGAGAGCTATTTAGTCTATGCCCTGGCCTCACTCGGTCTGGTGGTCTTGTTTGCTCCCATGCAACAAGTTTCGTTCTCGTTTATGCTCCTAAGTCTGTATTGTTAAAAGCTCCTTTCGGCTATCCTTCTTGTTTTTTGTGCCGTGGGCACCACGCAGCATAGTTTTGTCTGCAGCCAGAATAAATATTTCCTTCTCACCTGCAAGCCGCCTCCTGACATCCCTGTGCATCTTGAAAAGACGACCTCCGGCATCACAATGCCACGCCAGCGTAACAGAAAACCACCAGCATACAGTCTTTTCGTGGAGGATCCCGGGACGTGGCTGGTTTTGAAGGCGATGGAGACGGAGACTCTCCGGTATTCCCCCTTGGAGCGCGAAGACTTAATGTGGGGCCCTAACTGTTCATTGGTCCCAATCGACTCCATCCGCTCACAGCCAGCCCGGACGCGTCAGCGAAAGCGGAAGTCATCCAAGAAGGCTTCGGCTCGCGGCAGAGACGCGCCAATCCCGCAATCTCCTCCTCCGGAATGCAGCACGCCACAACCTGCTTCGACTTCTCCTATGTTTGGTAATCCAATCGATCACTTTGCCAAACATTTCACTGCATGGGCGGTCGAACAAATTCCCTCTCCGCCAGCGTCATCAAGGGAAGACACTGAGCAAGATTTTTTCACAACTTCATTGTGTCATCCGCCTCCAAAGGACTTTAATCCCACAATCGAACATTATCAGAATTTTTTTTTGAAATTTAGATCTTGTCAGTCCCAACCGCCTCCGAATTTTCAAGCTCTGCCCCCTATGGCTCAAGCTCCGCCCACTTCTCTGTTTTCTCCCTCCTGGTCTTCCTCACAATCTGCTACTGGGGTAGCTCAGTTACTGCCAGCTGAACTTCCACGCCCTGTAAGACCTTCTTTGCCTGCAACTGAAGCCTTGGACGACACTCCTTCAGCTCAGGCTTTGGATGACTCTCCTCGACAGTTCTATGTTGGGGTGTCTAATAGACTTTTTGGACAATCGAGAAGGGACAAGTCTACCCCCTGCCTTACCCACACCTAAAGACTGTTCCAGATAGCACAGGAGGCGTCTGGTATCCGCTTCTTAGGGGGGGGGCTAGTGCTGGGAGCTGTGCTAGTAGGGTGGCACAGCTGCGCCCAGCCAGGCAGCAACCTCCGGCCCGGCCACCACCACCAATCTTTCGGCATGCCAAGCCGCAACCCCCAGCCAGGCCTCCTCTGCCAGAGTCACGGCCAGTACTGGCTCCACGACTGGTTCCAGCACCAGTTCCGGCACCTCGGCAAGCACCAGTTCCTGTTCCGGCATTTTGGCAAGCATTAGTTCCTGTTCCGGCACCTCGGCAAGTTCCAGTTCCTGTTCCTGCACCGAGGCAAGCTCCAGTTCCTGCTCCTGCACCGAGGCAAGCTCCAGTTCCTGCACCGAGGCAAGCTCCAGTTCCTGCACTGAGGCAAGCACCAGTTCCGGTACCGAGGAAAGCACCAGTTCCGGTTCCTGCTCCACGCCTGCTTCCTTCGCCTGCCGCTCAAGCTCCTGAGGTGCCTCCATCTTCATTGTCTTCGGCGGGCCCTACCATGGCGCCGCCACCTTCCTCGTCTCCGGCGGGCCTTCCCACGGCGCAGCCACCTTCCTCGTCTCCGGCGGGCCTTCCCACGGCTCCGCCACCTTCCTCGTCTACGGCGGGCCTTCCCATGGCGCCGCCACCTTCCTCGCCTCCGGTGCACCTTCCCACGGCGCCGCCACCCTCCTCGTCTCCGGCAAGCCTTCCCACGGCGCCGCCACCTTCCTCGCCTTCGGCGGGCCTACTCACGGCGCCGCTCTCGTCCTCATCACCAGCATTGTCACTTCCGCGACCTCCAGCTGGCCGGCTGCGCAAGCGGCCATCAGGCACCTGCATGCGGCTCTCTCAGGGGTCAATTAATGGACGCCAGTGGCGCAAACAGCAGCAACGCCCAGGACGTAGGCGCAGAACTCTGCGGCTGCTGAACTTCTGGCACTACTCACGCCCACCTTCTCACTCATTCGTGGCCGTTCCGTGGTCGCCCGCCTCGCCTGCGGCAGCGGTGTTCCATTCGCCGCCGCCGCCGCCACCTGAATCTTCCCCAGTGGATTCGGGGACACTTGGCCTGGGGACCCACCACCAAGTCCTCCCTCCGCCCTCCCTTGACTCTTGAACGGTCTCTTGTTTTTTTTCTTCCAAGGGACATCTGGAATCTGTCCTTTAAGGAGGGGTACTGTTATGATCCGCTGCCCGGATCATAGTCTGTTTATGTTTTCGAGTCACTTGTGTTTTCAGCACCTTTTGAGTTTGTGTGTTTCAGTTGCCATGACAGCAGATTACACTCACCTGCCTCTGGTTAGTGTTTGGAACGCTCACCTGTTTCCCGGGCACTAATCGGAGAGCTATTTAGTCTATGCCCTGGCCTCACTTGGTGTGGTGGTCTTGTTTGCTCCCATGCAGAAGCTGGTGGTTTTCTGTTACGTTGTCGTGGCATTGTGTCTTTTCAAGATGCAGAGGGATGTCAGGAGGCGGCTTGCAGGTGAAAAGGAATTATTTATTCTGGCTGCAGACAAAAATATGCAGCACGGTGCCCACGGCATGGAAAACAAGAAGGATAGCCAAAAGGAGCTAGTAACAATACAGACTTAGGAGCATAAACGAGAGCGGAACTTGTTGCATGGGAGCAAACAAGACCACCAGACCGAGTGAGGCCAGGGCATAGACTAAATAGCTCTCTGATTAGTGCCCGGGAAACAGGTGAGCGTTCCGAACACTAACCAGAGGCAGGTGAGTGTAATCTGCCGTCATGGCAACTGAAACACACAAACTCAAAAGGTGCTGAAAACACCAGTGACTCGAAAACATAAACAGACTATGATCCGGGCAGCGGATCATAACATAATTGTTTCAATATACAGTAATATGCTGTAAAAACCACCAACATTTTTAATGTAAAATCTATTGTCAATTTTGTAATTTGATGGATAACTTGTTATGAAATCATAAGTCAAACAGATATTAAATTATTTATTTTTATTTTAACAACGTTTTAGAAAGTATAAATGTTTTTCTAATGATAATGAAAATAGTAACAATAATATTATACATAATTATAAAATAATTATTTTTTAATACATATATTTTATGCATATATACTGTATGTAATATAATATATATATATAATATATTAGAATAATAATACATAATTTATAAAATAATCTATTAATAATCAATATTACACTTTTAACATGTGTGTTATAATAACATGTTTTAAAATTAATAATAAAAAAATCTTCGCTGTTTGCCACTTCACAGATCATTGCACTGACAAATTATTACTCTCATGTGCGTTCTTTTGCAGAAGCCGTGCGGATACTATGTAATCATATTTTTAAGTTCTGGGCACTCAATGTGGTCTGGACTTTTGTCAATTTTAATACTGTAATCACACTCATTAAATGATTAATCAAATAATTATTGCATTCCTACATCATAGGGGTCCTAATTTTTCTCATATATATCAATGAATGAAGAAAGATGTTTACTGTGAATGGGTGTGTGTGTGTAATGTGTACCAGTATACAGCGGACAGTTTGCGTGGCGCTGGCCTCTTGACTGTGCGCGGCCCAATGCAAGGGGATTTTGCCCTCGCTGTCGGGAATACCTATGTTGGAGTCGTTCTTGATGAGGAGGCGAACATGTTCCGGTCTGTTATAAAACGCCGACCAATGCAGGGCAGTTTGCTGAAAAGAGAGCAGCACAAACAGGACAGATAAAAAAGGAAGAGATAAAGATGACAAATGGAGTCGAGAACACAGAGACTCGTTGTGGGCCGTTGGCTTTGAGCTTGTGTATTACGCACAGAGAAAAAGCCCAGTGTGAAATCAGAGGGCAAGTGGCAGCACAAAGCTCGTATTGAGAGGCTGAGCCTAGAAGTGACCCAGATGAAGCTACTGGCATATTGAATGTGCTGTCATCTGACACGATGATGCATTTTGGATTATTACAAAACTATCAAGTGATGTCAGATACACCTCAGCACCAACACACAAGGGAGCCTCTTGTCTTTGCGGCCACGGTTACTTCAACCCTTTTTACTGTGGCATGAGTGTGTCTGTGCGTATTCCTTCAAATTCTTTAACCACTTATACTATGTGGGAGATGCGCAGTGGACGCTATCTGGGAAAACAGTGTCAACAATTCTATACGCAAGCATAAAATTCCTCTGAGGTCAAAGAATTATGATTTTCTAGGAAAATACGCGTGTATAGGGCAAATGCTGTCATGCATGGTGTCATTAAAACGTTTTCATAGATGCGTTCTGCTTTTTCTTTGGCTTTTTGGTGATGCCACCACAGAAGAGTAAGAGTGAAAATGTGAAAAAACAGAACTTAAGGCCCAATCCCAATGTTCACCGTCAATTACTTATATTTACCAATATTTTGGTACCAGTACCAAAATATATGTATTATATTATAATGGGGACAACAAAAAATGTCATTATTGGCTTCATTGTAACAATGAAGCTTATGATAAAACTTATGATTACACATAAGTTTCTTCCATACATCCATTTTCTACCGCTTGGTCACAGTGGGCTGGAGCCTATCCAAGCTGTATTTGGGCGGAAGGCATCTACACCCTGGATAAGTCGCCACTTATCGCGACTTATAGATAGATAGACAGATAGACAACATTCACACTCACATCACACATTATTTTCTTATTGCACTCAAACAACAATTTTAGAATATTGGAATTAAAATGAAAAGGCATGAAACACACTGGGCTTTTGTTATTTCAATCTAAGAACAATTTACAATTGTACATATTACATATAGTCTGCCATAATCTAGAATTAGGTTAGTATAAAATAGAAAGCTATATTGACATTGTATTAACTGCTTCATGATTTATGGTTGCCAATTTTGATCTAAGCTTTAAGACAAATAAAAAAATAATAAATACCAAAAACAATACTGTAACTAAAACTACAAAGTAAAGAAACACTAGTAAAATACACACTGTTAAAGATAAAACACAAATAAATAACTGAGAATTTGTTACAAAATTCAGTCAAGTCACTTGCATTGGCTTACGCTACGTGGACTGATTTTGACTGCGTTAATAATTGGCAACAAGCCAACCAGCTGTGTGCGCGTCTATATATTGATATGTGCACAGGGGGAGCTGTTAACTGCATTACCTGTCACTCATTAAACTCCTAGTGCGGATCTGAATGCTTGGTATTTAAATATGTACCTAAATTTGAAGCAAAGGTGGTAATGCTGTAATGCCACCTTTGGCGAGGCATGTTTTAAAGCACTGCAAGCGGTGCTTCTGTGTTTAAAGTGTCACCTTAATCTGTAGTTTTGAAGCCCAAATACCTCCATATTGCGCTTCAGGCACCTTCTTTATTAACCAGTAGAATTGCCGTTTTTGCCCTTCTTCCTCTCCACACTGTTTCTGCTTGTATGTGCTGTGTGTGTGTGCTTGTTGACACCCATACGCCCTGGCTCAGCAACGTCACCACTGCACGGCAGCATAAATGGATGAAAAAAAGTACTGGTATTTTTTAAAGGCAGTAGTAACTTTTTAAATTCATTAGTGTCGCGGTATTTTATTAGTAGCAGTGTACCGTACAACCTTAGTCCGTCCATTACACAACATACCTGGCAGCAATGTAGTTAACAGCTGAGATTTTTTTGTTTTTTTATCATTCATCATGCTTGAGTTGATGAATAAACGGAGAAGAAGCCGCTATTGACGACTGTTGTCTCTTGTGAATTTTTTGAAGGTATGCAACATCAATGTTTTCAGATTCTCAAGCTTTTCATCAATATTTTAGCCTAACATTAGCTAGCGTGGCAAGCATTACACACTAATGTGTAATATATTATACAACTTATGCAGTCTTACCCTGCCTGGGCAAGTCAGCATCTGAAATCCCTTGTTTTGAAGGGCTAGATTCATCATCATCATCATCATGGAAGCCTTGAAAACGAGAATCCTTCCTCCTTTATTACCATATTTTCCAGACTATAAGGCGCACTTAAAATCATTTTTTTCCCTCAAAACTCGACAGTGCGCCTTATAACCCGGTGTACCTAATGTAAGGAATAATTTTGGTTGAGCATACCCACCTCGAAGCTATTTTATTTGGTACATGATGTAATGATAAGAGATACATGTAGACTGCACTATTATGGGTCCCAAGTAAACAACACCAACATTTGAAATGTTAAATTGAAAATATAGAACATTACACACGGCGCTCAAAAATCTATCAAAATGTTTTAGTACGACATTGGTAAGCTATGAAGCCGCACCGCTTGAAGGATTGTCGGCGCATTAAACATACGAGTATTATTATGGTGTGTGTATAAGGTAAGACATATCTGGCGTATTGTTTCGCAATATTAAGCAAAAGCAACTTTTCTTACCTTCTGGTACCTGCTGATGTGTATTTGGGATCTGCGTAAATCCTGAAAAATTGCGCGTGTCCGCAAGTCGATAATCTTCTTCTTTTTCTCTATCTTCTTGTTATGGGACATTCATCCTCCGCTGTTGCCATTTCTAATAAAAAGTAGTGTAAAGTTCTTACTTATATCTGTCAGTAAACTCGCCATGAAAGCGCTAAAACATACCGACGTAGTGAGTTTATATTATTCACCCAAGGAACTTCAGTTATTAGAGTTCCAGTCAGAAGGTTTTTCACAGGACACATTGCTCCTTTATTGATTTAAGTAAAGTCTGAATGTCATTAAAACAGTTAGCTCCATCTTTTGACGCTTTTTCCACTCCCGTCCTTGCACGCTACACCGCTACAACAAACATGACGGGGAGAAGACGCTGCCGAAGGTGACCCGTTTAAAGAAGACCGCCCACAAAACGGCGCATCCGGAAGCGACTGTCAGAAAACGGCTCGAAGAAGATCTGTAAAACATAATCTATGCAACATTTTGACCAAAGAACCACCATTACATGTTATGTAGACCACAAGGAAGTGTTTTACATTTACAAAAAAATTATAATAATATGACTCCTTTCTTGCGCCCTTTTAATCCGGTGCGCCTAAAATATGACAAAAGATCAAAAATAGACCATTCATCTGCAGTGCGCCTTATAATCCGGAAAATACGGTAATCATTCCTTCTCCTTCTGGACTCTCTGAGCTAGCTGGATTCTCCGTTTGTGTGCCTCTGGTGACTGTGGAGTCCAAGGTTTGTGTGTGAAAGGCCTGGGCCTGTCTTGGCACGGACGTGTTGGAGGTGGATGGGGAAGCAAAAGACGTTGATGTCTTTGTTGGCGTTTCTTCTCTGCTGCTGTGCTCGCTTGGTCTCAAGTTTCTGAGCACCAATAGGAATTGTGCCACGCCAGGCTGAGCGGTCCACTGCTAGGGCCTACCAGTTGTCCAGGATGACCCTGCTCTTTTTTAGCAGTTATTTAAATGGGTCTTTCATCTGTCTCTTGGGTCCCCCTTGCAGCCTAAAGCCACGGGCCAGTTCATTAGAGTCTTTTGGGTAGGAATGAGTTTTCCTAATTGTATAAATGACAGAGGAAGCACGACTGGTTCTTGGCGATTATCGCTTCCATGCTTGGGAGGCCGGCATGAGTTAGAATTTTATTTTTAGTGGCGCGATCTTCCCAGGCAATTTCGCTGATTGCCTGCAACTTTTGCTGGTGAAACATATCCAGAGTCCTGATGTTTTTCCAATAGAGGTTCCAGTTCTTTGACCCATGCAGAAGGGTTGGAATCACAACAGCCCTGTAGACACAAATCTTGGTTTGCGTGGACAAGCCATGTTGTGAGAAGACACGGTGGTAGAGCTTGCCAAAGGCTTGATGGGTAGAGCGAATCCTGTTCTTGACATCCTCGCTAGGGTCATTGTTGTTATTGATCATAGACCCGAGGTAGCTAAGTCTGCTAACCAGCTCTACTGAGAAGCCTATCACACAAGGCTGGAGAGCATGCACAGGGTGGGATTGCGCCAGGAGTTTTGTCTTTCCAACATGGAACTCCAGTTCTGCACTCTCATATGCTTCCACACAAGCATCAGTGGTCTCCTGTAGTTTAGCAGGGGAGGAGGCAGGGGCACAGCTGTATTCAACATATTGGAGTTTAGATATGGTTACCTCAATGTCTTTCATCGGGCCTTCAGCACCGCAGGTTAAATAGACCACTATCCGTCCAATCATATCTAATACGCACTCCAAGATGAGGGTGAGAAGTATTGACACGCAAAACACAGCTGCAAGATATAGCAAGAAAAGGGTCGGCGCAAGCACACATCCTTGCTTGAAACCTGTGGAAATGGGGAATGAAGGTGAAACAGAAGCACTGTGGATGACAGAGCCCCTCATATCATCGTGCAGACCCCGCACTAGTTGGACAAAGTGTTGGGGGCAGCCAAACTTCACAAGCACTCCCCAGAGGACAGCACAAGGGGCGGAATCAAAAGCCTTATACAGGTATAAAAAAATAATCGTCATGTTCCCCAGCTTTTTCAAGCAGCTGGCGAGCACATAAGGTCATGTCTGTGGTTCCAGGGCCAGGTCGAAAACCATACTGAGAATCTGGGAAAACTGATTCACTGAGGTCAATGAGTCGGTTATGGAGGATTTTGGCAAAAATCTTCCCAGAGAAGGAGCGCAGGGAGATGCCACGGTAATTTCCACAGGCAGAGCGGTCACCCTTCCTGGAAATGGTCACGTTGCTTGCATCTTGTAGATCCATGCTTGGATGCCTACATTGACAGGAAGAGGAGATGGATTTTTCTCAGGAGACAATCCCCACCGTGTTGGGTAAGCTCAACTTGTATGTTATCAGGGCCAGAGGCCTTATTGGGCTTCATCTGTTTAATCGCTCCCCGAGTATCTTCAAGAGAGGGCAAGAGACTCATTCACGATTTGATTGGATGTTGAGGGATCTCACGGATGAAGTCTTCCGAGGCTTGGGAAGGCCGGTTCAGGAGGTCTTCAAAGTGCTCTTCCCACCGGGCAAGAATAGCGTTTTCGTCTTTCAGGAGTACCTGACAATCAGCAGAGCTTAGAGGATGCAAGGAGGAATGTGTCGGTCTATAGATGGCACGGACGGTTTGGAAGAAGTTCCTTGTCTCGTGTTGGTCGGCATAGCCTTGGATCTCCCTGGCTTTCTCAATCCACCATTCGTTCTGGAGCTTCCGGATGGCGCGCTGAGCTGTAGCTTTGGTCTTTTGAAATGTAGCCTCCTTGCTTTTAGATGTTTCCCATGCTAAGCAAGCCTTCCTTTTTTGAGATCAGGGATTGCGAGGTTGTTCTCATCGAACCAACCTTGATGGCACCATTTTACAAGGCCTATGGTCTCACAAGCAGTTGAGTTGATGGCATTCTTGATGGCACACCAAGAGGCTCTGAAGTGTCATGGCTGACATCCTGGAGACTTTAAAGGCCTACTGAAATGATTTTTTTTTATTTAAACGGGATAGCAGATCCATTCTATGTGTCATACTTGATCATTTCGCGATATTGCCATATTTTTGCTGAAAGGATTTAGTATAGAACAACGACGATAACGTTCGCAACTTTTGGTTGCTGATAAAAAAAAGCCTTGCCTGTACCGGAAGTAGCGTGACGTGGCAGGTTGAAAGGCTCCTCACATTTCCCCATTGTTTTCAATGCACCGAGAGCGAATCGGACCGAGAAAGCGACGATTACTCCATTAATTTGAGCGAGGATGAAAGATTTGTGGATGAGGAACGTTAGAGTGAAGGACTAGAGTGCAGTGCAGGGCGTATCTTTTTTCGCTCTGACCGTAACTTAGGTACAAGCTGGCTCATTGGATTCCACACTCTCTCCTTTTTCTATTGTGGATCACGGATTTGTATTTTAAACCACCTCGGATACTATATCCTCTTGAAAATGAGAGTCGAGAACGCGAAATGGACATTCACAGTGACTTATATCTCCACGACAATACATCGGCAAAACACTTTAGCTACGTAGCTAACGTGATAGCATCGTGCTTAACAGCATATAGAAACAAAAGAAATAAGCCCCTGACTGGAAGGATAGACAGAAAATCAACAATACTATTAAACCATGGACATGTAACTACACGGTTAATGCTTTCCAGCCTGGCGAAGGTTAACAATGCTGTTGCTAACGACGCCATTGAAGCTAACTTAGCAACCGGACCTCACAGAGCTATGCTAAAAACATTAGCTATCCACCTACGCCAGCCAGCCCTCATCTGCTCATCAACACCCGTGCTCACCTGCGTTCCAGCGATCGACGGAAGGACGAAGGACTTCACCCGATCATCCGTGCGGTCGGCGGCTAGCGCCAGCTGGCGCCGGCTATCGCATCTGCTATCCAAGTCAAAGTCCTCCTGGTTGTGTTGCTACAGCTAGCCGCTAATACACCGATCCCACCTACAACTTTCTTCTTTGCAGTCTTCATTGTTCATTAAACAAATTGCAAAAGATTCACCAACACAGATGTCCAGAATACTGTGGAATTTTGCGATGAAAACAGAGCTTTTTTGTATTGGATTCAATGGCGTCCGAATACTTCCGTTTCAATGATTGACGTCACATGCATACGTCATCATACATATACGTTTTCAACCGGAAGTTTAGCGGGAAATTTAAAATTGCACTTTATAAGTTAACCCGGCCGTATTGGCATGTGTTGCAATGTTAAATTTTCATCATTGATATATAAACTATCAGACTGCGTGGTCGGTAGTAGTGGGTTTCAGTAGGCCTTTAAGACAGAAGAGAAGGGAAGTGAGCTGTGGGGCCTGGATCTTTGAGTGCAGAGACATCAAACTTATTTCGAGGAGGTTTGCATGCAGTCTGGGTTTTGGCTTTGGGCATATTCGCAAGGAGGAGAAGATTGGATGATGGTCAGTCCAAAAATGATCAGCCCCTCTAAGGGTCTTGGTGATCATAACCAAGCCTTTATCTTTCTTTTGAATTGTGACAGTTTATCAGGTGCCACTGGCGTGAGCGTGGTTGCATCCATGAGCATTTGTCTCTGGTGCTAAGCCTGAAGATGGTGTTGGTTATGCAAAGATTAAATCCTGCACAAAAACGGAAAAGCAGCAAGTTGTTGGCATTGTAACTGCCAATACCCTGGTTCCCAATGATGCCATGCCAGAGTCGATGGACTTGTGCATTAAAATCTCCCATGAGAAGCAGTTTGTCATGCAAGGGCACAACAGAGAGGACTGTCTGAAGAGATGCGTAGAAAGATCCCTTCACATCAACATCTGAGTCCAGAGTGGGGGTGTAGATACTGATGATGGAAACGTATCTGTGCTGGAGAAGGATGCAAAGTGCTGATGTGCACAGGGAGGAGGTTGTGCATCCTCACGAGAGAGTTGCGGATGGCAAATCTGACTTTGTGGTTTTTCCTTTCCAAAAAAACATGTATCCTGCCCCGGTTTTTGAGATTTGGCCTTCATCAGCTAGACGTGTTTCACTCAGGGCTGCCACATCAATGTTGAACCGGGCTAGTTCTATTGCAGCAAGAGCAGTTTGACATTCTGGCCGACTACTGTTGTCACGGTCCGTGAGGGTGCGAACGTTCCCAGCGATGAGACGAAGAGATTGTGGTTCCAGGCTGTTGTTTTTTTGTGTTCTGATCACAGGAGGGGGTGAGTCTGCTGGGTGCAGTTACCCAGCCAGAACATTGGAGGCATCGAGAGTGATTGGCCACACCTTTTCTAGGGCCTTCTCCGAATTGGAAGGGGGAAAGCTACGGCTAAAAATCCCTGCCCTGACACAGAAACAGCTACCGAAGGATGACTTTACCACTATGTTTTTCAACCCTGCAACCTTCTTGCGTCTGCCGCCAACATGTGGGTTCTGCCAATCACAGCCGAGACAGATGAGTATGAAAAGATGCCCACGAATGATCTGATGCAGCTTGGATAAATAGCAGCAGCGCAGTTGGCAGAGAGGAGATCACAGAAAGCCCATATCTAAATAAGTTAATGTCACTTATTGAGAAGGTCCTGTCGACGTCCAACACGGATTTAAGGACACATATTAAGGACAAATTTCCCTAATAAAACATAATTATCGCCAGCTAATCAACAGTAATCTAAAACTAAATGAGGATTTACAACCTTATACTTTTGAATCTAAATATAATGCTGCTTAAACAAGCGAGCATAAAGGAAGAGTGAGACATTGGAGCAAAATCAACCGGAAACATCCCCGGCCAGCTGGACCAGACCAGCAACTGTCCATCAAGTAAGTCACTTTAATATCGATTATGATGCCCGCAGCACGCCATGCATGTTAGTACAACTACAGTAGATACACTGTCAGGCTAACACAGCTGTGTACAAACAAAACATGAAATATGGGCTAATACTTTACAGATACTGTAATATGGTTGTTCATGATTTTCAGTCAGTACAGATTGGTGTTCTATCGCAGTGTTGTGCTTTACAAACTCCAACGCGTTTCGTGTTGTTGTAGAAACTAGCTTATCTCTTGCCGTCGCTTTTATGGCTAATACCGAAGCACGTCAATGTGTTACTACGATAGAAAAAAAGTTCCTCAGTGTTCGCTCTTACAATAACAATGTCGCTACAGTTTGGTTATTATACGGGTTACGGAATGTAAATGGAGTATTGTTGACGGTTTTTGAATGGATTTTAGTGATTTAGAGGTAGAATTGATTAATCCTATTAGCTGTGTTGCTAGCCACTGAGAACGAATCGATTTTTATGTTAGAAAGCAAAAAAAACAAAACTCTTGTCTTCTTGTCTCTCATGATTGTGAACGATAGGCAAAATTCCAAAAGTAAGTGCAGTTCCCCTTTAAGCTTTCACACTTTTATTAATATACTCAAGGTTTGTAAGAGTTACATTTGCTGTTGAAAAAATTGTATAAATTTTTTTATTAAAAAACGTGCCAATGCTTCTTCTCCACTTTTTATAACTAATGACATCAAATGTAATTAAAGAGCGAGCAGTTTCATGTTCAATTATTTCCTATTCCAATTACCGTGATCAAGTTTACAGTATTTTTCGGACTATAAGTCGCAGTTTTTTTCATAGTTTGTTGGGGGTGCGACGTATACTCCGGACCGACTTATGTGTGAAATTTTTAACACATTACCGTAAAATATCAAATAATATTATTTATCTCATTCACGTAAGAGACTAGCCGGATATCAGCAATCGTCACACACACGTCAACCAATGAAAATTCGGCGGAGGCGGGTCATGGCAGAATTGTGGGAAAAGAAGATGCTACCTGCTACGGTACTACTTCCACCATTTCAACATTGCCGGTAACTTATAAAAACAAAGGGCTGAACAAAAATGGCACCAAAAAGGAAATCATATGCTGCAGGTTACAAGCTGGAAGTAGTGAAATATGCAGCAGGAAACGGCAATCGAGCAGCAGAAAGAAAGTTTGGAGTAAACGAGAAACTTGTAAGGGACTGGCGAAAAGCGGAGGCTACTATTACTGAAATGAAGAAAATTAAAAAAGCTTCGGGCTAAAAGCTAAGGGGCCACAGCTCGAGGAACGAATTCACAAATGGGTGCTTGAACAACATGCTGCCGGGAGAGGCTTGTCAACCGTACAGTTGCGTCTCCATGCCCAAGTAGTTGCCAAGGAGATGTATATAAATGACTTTGCGGGAGGACCTTCTTGGTGTTACCGCTTCATGCAACGCGATCGCCTCTCTATCAGAGCAAGGACAACCATGTGCCAAAAACTGCCAGCAGACTTCCAATCCAAGGTAGACAGTTTCCGCAAGTTCACGAGCACAGCTTCATGGCAACCGGGAGAATGCGCCATGCAACTTTTCTGGATGTTATTGGATGGATCGACAAAGCATGGGCTTCAGTGACAACCGAAACCATCCTGTCCGGATTCAAAAAGGCTGGAATAATTGGAACTGCAACTGACAATGACCCTGACGTAAGCGACGTACCGATAGAAGAGGAAGCGGCGCATTGTCTACCTTTGGAGTTTGCAGAGTTGTTTAGAAGCGACACCGAGGAAGAAGATTTCATGGGATTTAGCGATCAGGAGTGACAGATTGTTTGGTAAACGTATAGCATGTTCTATACGTTATAGTTTTTTGAATGACTCTTACCATAATATGTTACGTTAACATACCAGGCACGTTCTCAGTTGGTTATTTATGCGTCATATAATGTACACTTATTCAGCCTGTTGTTCACTATTCTTTATTTATTTTAAATTGCCTTTCAAATGTCTATTCTTGGTGTTGGATTTTATCTAATAAATTTCCCCCAAAAATGCGACTTATACTCCAGTGCGACGTATATATGTTTTTTTCCTTCTTTATTATGCATTTTTGGCAGGTGCGACTTATACTACGGAGCGACTTATACTCCGAAAAATACGGCACATGCGAGCCGGAGCGTATCCCAGCTAAATTTAACTTAATCATCTTTACACCTACATGACATGTAAGAATGTTAAAAGTTACTGAAAATATACAGTATGCATTTAATACAGGCTTTATGTTACCTGTCTGACATTGGAAAAGATTAGTTGCCTCTTGGAACAACTTCCCTTGTGGATCATTTAAGTTTGTCTAAGTCTCGCACTTCAAATACGTTCATTATTGCCCTAAATTAAATCATTTTCAAGCATAAAAATGGCTAAATAAACTAAAAATATCAATACTATAGTAGAATTAGCCAATAGATTGGACCAAATCAATCAGAGCATGCTGTTCAGTATTGTGGGCACTGATTGTCTTAACCTCGGGCAGCATTACTATGCTGGATTAAAAGAGTGTAAAGGTGATTTCCAGTCATTGCCTCTGGACAATTTGTGTGTGTTGGACCTCAGAAGTTTGGACTGTACCTTGTTCTTGTCTTGCGTGTCAACCTCTCCGGGTCCGATGTGTTTGAGCAGCAGGGCGAGAGCTTTCGGAGAAGGGTGTCGTGTGGCGAGGTGGAGTGGGGTCATCTCTTCCAAATCTTTCTGCAGCCAGTTTGCGTGACGGGAAAGCAGCAGCTTTAGGAAACGGATGTTTCCCTGTGACACAGATTTGAGGCAAAGTTGCAAAATGAGATGACCGTGCTCAATTCTAATGACAAACTCTCAGTTGCGCATGGACGCACACGCACACACACACACACACACACACACACGCACACGCACACACGCTTCTGGGCTTTTTAGCAGTGTCTTTTTCAATCCAGAGATCATTCATCTTCTTCATCCCCCCTTACATCTCTTTCCGGGTCTGTGAGAAGGTGTTGAACAGTTGTATCTGTCACCTCCCTCCCCTACTCATCATCCCCATCATCATGCTCAGTTTGGATGATGCACTACAGGGGCCTCACAGTGATCTCCTGGTCAACAGCTCTCACGGGACAGCACTGTGTGTGCATGCGGCGCTGTGTTTTGTATATTTACCATGCTGCAGCTTCAAAGCCACAGTCTGACGGATCTATCTTGTGTGTGAGCACGCATCTCCACCCAGAGTGCGTGTGTGTGCGTATGTGCGTGTGTGCGTGTGTATGCGCTCCTGTCCTCCCTATTCTCAGTCCAATTAGATCCGTAATCCCTGGCCTCTCTGCCTGTCTCAGCCAATTATTGATCGTGTGTCAAAGAGACAGGGCGCCCTGTCACTATCATCCCCAAATACACACAAGCACGCATATGCACAGACACACACGCACACGCGTGCACACACACACACACACACACACACACACACACACACACACACACACACACACACACACACACACACACACACACACACCATTTTATCAGCCCTTTTCTTCAACTATAGCGTTCGCATATTACAGAAAACGTGCTCAAATGAAGAAAGGACTGGGTAGTAAAGAACATTAGGACATCCAAAGAGAATTCTAGACTTCATTGGAAAGTTGTGCAAATGTTAGTTCTGTCTACTGGTGCTCTTTCTTGCTTTCTCCACCATTAACCTCCAAAAGAGAACTGAGTGAAATAACCGTATGAAGCAAAATAAAAACACTGGAAGAAATATTGTAAGGATCCATTACTTTTAACTTTTTCAAAATGTGTAATTGTTCTGGTTATAGAAAAAAAATGTTTTGTTGATACTAAAAACAGGCATTATCTTTGTATTGTGTTCGGTATAATTTGAATTATGACGTACAAGACATTTAATTTCTTATTTAAATAACTATGAAAATAATTGTTATTTTGCATATACATACAGTCTGTACATAAAAATATATATATTTTTTAAATGGATATATATATATATATATATATATATATATATATATATATATATATATTAAAAAAAAAAATATATATATATATATATATATATATATATATATATATATATATATACATAAATATATATACATATATATATATATATATATATATATATATATATACACACACACACACTCTGTATGTATACACGCACACGCACACACAGACACACACACACCCGCATCTCAAGTGCATCTCAAGAATATTCGAAAATGCAATATATTATAGTAGTTGAATTTATAAATATGTAAATATGTTAGATAGATTAATACACACAGTAAAACATTTCAAGAATGTATTTCTGAGTTCATAAATAATTTGGTGATTATAGCATTAAAACATTTTTTGAAAAAAATGTCAAGAAGTTTTGCTTGCTAATGAGCAAATTAAACGCAAAAACGTTCTGAGCCTTTATTTCGTCTTTTAGTCTGAATTAAACTCCTGATATCAAATAATTTTTGCACAATTATTATAAAATAATAATTGTATTATAAAATAATAATTGTAGTGCAAGTATTCCTCCCACCCCAAAGGATCAAGTCATTGTTTTATGATGTTTTTAACTAAAATATAATTTTAGTTCATTGTTTTTATTTATTCATGCAAATGATATAACTAAAAATAAAATTAAAAAGAGAAAATGTATTTGAAGTAACTGATATTATTATTATTATAACAATTATTAACGTTATTCACTGATTGGCTGGGGAAATCCCATTGTTCCTTACACTACAAAGGACTATTACAGTATATGTATCTATCCATCCATTAATTTTCTACCGCTTGTCCCTTTCAGGATCGAAGGGGTGTGGATCCTATCCCATAAATGATATTCTCATTCTTTGTATAGCAGCCCCGAGGCTATAAATACAGCCACTAGAGGGCACTAGCCTCCCTTGTTCCAACGAAACCCCTTCACAGGTTTATTTTTACTGCTCATCCTGTAAAGACTTTATTCTTAACAATCCTGGTGGACAAACTTTGCTGACTACCAAAACAAATCCTCCCAATTTGCCTCATGTGTAAAAAGCCAACATTTGACTGACCTGACCCGCTGACTAAAAGGTGAAACATTTTTCACCTGCTGCTTGAATACTTTCTTGCAATGTGTGCAAGTGCGTGTGCAAGTGTGTGTGCAAGTGTGTGTGCAAGTGCGTGTGCGTGTTTGTGTGTGTAGGCCTTGCCTTCTGTGCAGCGAGGTGCAGAGCCGTGCGCTGGCTGTGGTCAGTCTTGTTGACTGAGGCGCCAGCCTTCAGCAGAATCTCTGCACAGTCCAGGCGATCAGCCAGCACGCAATACATGAGGGGAGTCCGCCCAAACTGGTCCTCACGGTCCCTCACGGCAGGCTCGGCTACACACACACGTACATGCACGCACACACACACACACACACACACACACACACACACACACACACACACACACACACACACACACACACACACACACACACACACACACACACACACACACACCCACACACACACACACAAACACAAACACAAACAAAATAGAAGCCTGAGTTAAAATGATGATACCTGCAAAGACTAATTATTGTAAATGCTATTCTTCCCCAAGTGTCAATTGTGTGCAAATTCATGTATTCATATTTAAGTAGTTAAGTACCACTTTATGGAGTAAAACTCTACTGCTTTTTTGGCTTCATTCCACTAATGGCCACTTGGGTTTTACCTTGCGCTTTGCCCTCTGACCTTTCTGCACACATTTTCCTTGCAGAAATCAATACAGCATTCCAGTATTACATACTAATGTGAAGGTATGCTTGCTCTGCTTACCGTAGGTGATGTAGGTCAGAACTCTTTTTAAAAAAAACAAAAAAAAATTAACTGATATTTTTTAGCTATCAATGGTTACAAGGCAATGCTAATGTGTAAAGTTTTGTGCACAGAATACAGGCTGTGGCGTAGCAAGAGTTGTGTACTTGTGTGTTTTTTTTGTTACCTGTGATGAGTTTGAGAAGCGCGTTCCTGTCGCCATTGACAGCTGCAGCATGAACCTGCGAGCCCGATGAAGCGCCGCCTGGGCATGATGACGCTGAGGCCTATGCAACATAAACATATGAGGTCACAAGCCACCGAATCTGTGTCATTTGCATCCCCAGGAAATAAAATGTATAAATGCACAACAAATTGACTGTAAAATTAATTTTTAATCATGCAAACTGTCCTGCACATTGATCTGCCTGCATATTTAATATTTAGAGATTCATATAAACTATCTTGAGCACTGGTCATCATGTTTGTTAACAATAAACTTTTGCACTGTTTTTTTTTTAAAGTTATGTAAACTAAAAGATCAATACACCAGTTTTAAATGAAAGGAAAATAAACATTTGCTGTCAAATGCTATTCAGTGGGGTGCTCAAAAAGTGATTTTTATTTATTCCAGTTCTAAATCAATACATAATTTTTGAGAATCCTTTAATTGTTTTATTAGAATTGATTAACATTTTGTGATGTTTGTTAATAAAAAATGTTTAATACATTTTCGAGTCGTCATTTCATCGCAGGGCCAACACAATGCTTTTTTATATTACTTGAAAGTGAGTTTCAGAATGAATCCGCCCTTTCTGAAGTTTACAGCTTTTTAAAACTACAGATTTGGCGTTCGCGAACGAATCAAGCCGATTGAACGTCTCTTTTAAGTGAACATTGAGAATCGATTTGCAGTTGCGAGCCATTCGTTTGGGAGCCGTTTTTTTTATGCACATGCAGATATAGCCTCGAAAATTGCCCAAGCCGCATGGACTACAAAAATGAGTCATAGTCAAAGGAAACAAAGCAGCATTTGGATTCACTTTTATGGTTCATTGTTCTGATGTGAATATGTAAAGTACTGTAGTTTGAGTGCCCTAATTTTAATTTATACTTTGTATATACATATATACATGTTTTATTCTTACTTACTTTTTGTGTATTTTTTTTGTATTGCTAATGTTTGTGTTAAAAAAGTTATATTTTTAGGTTTTCTGAATAGTACAGTAATGTCACTGTCAAAGCATGGAGATATTGCATCACCTTATAGAATGTTTACAAGGAAAACAACAAAAATATAAATAAAAGTCAATATTTCAGAACAATTTCCACCAATAAAGTAATACTGTTTAACATTTAAATGAATATGTTGCATGTCTTATTTTATAACTGTTAACAATGATTGTTTCCTTTACAAAAAAAAAACTGCTAAAAAAAGAACTACGATAACGAGCTAGTCTTTTACAGTAAATGGCTATTTGATAGGAACCGCTCTTTAAGATCCATGAATCCCATCTCAATTTAAAACCGTTTGTGTGAGGACAAAAGCCAAAACGTAAACAAAAATATGTTTTTCATTTTTTGAAGTAAGTGTGCAGGCATGACGTGTCTTGGCCTGTGAGGTAAGAAGGTCTTGGGATTGAGACCCATGTGGTGAGCACTTGACCGTTGGTTTCTTGAGAGCCACCAAAGTATGCGAGGGATCGATGCCAATAATCCCTTTAACTGTTAATGATTGTTATGAATTGTGCTAATAGTGTCGCAAAATAGAAATGCATTCAATTGGGTCCATACAAGTTTGCTCAATTCAACACTGGCATTGAAACAGGAGTTAAAAAAATTGAGAGGGAAAGAGATCCCATTAAAAATAACGTTATAAAATCAACAATAAAGTCCAGAAATATATTAAATATTCCCACATACTGAAAAGTAATTATATGTTAGGATAGTTTTGATATTGTTTATATTTGTAAAAAAGACTAAAACCAATACAACATGCTAAGAAGTTCCAGTTTTGTTTTTTTTTAGAAACATTTCAACATTATTCTCTTATGTTACGCTTTTTTCTAACGTTTGCTATTGTTTTTTAATATTTACTTTTATTGTGTTTTTGTTTTTGTGATTATATTTTTAGAATTTTCCCCAGGCCGAACAAACACGTTGAAACAATTGCCGCAGTTAACAGAGACAATTTAAGTCAAAATGCCCATCCTAGCCTTGAGAAAGGTGTTTCCTTGTCTTGCCTACTGTATCTCTCCTATATGTAATCGCTGATAAAGTCTGCAACAATGAACATTTCATTCACATAAACACCTGAAGCTCCTTCTGCTGTCAAGCCCAAAATGAAGACATAGTGGTAATGTATTGGTGAGATGATGTCTTCTGACAGAGTGAATGTGGATGAGGTGAGTGTGTGCGTGTGTGTGTGTGTGAGTGTGTGTGTGTGCTCCCGCTGAGGGGGTTAAATCTCTTCCTGGCCCCACTTAACAAGAGCCCAGTGAAAGCTTGGTAATCTGTAGACAGGAAGCAGCTGGGGAGTGAGGGTGTGTGCGGGGAGACCCTGTGTGAGCGTGTAAGAGGGGGGTCTCTCCTCATGTCTTATTAATGTCTCATTAATACTGCAACATGTTCCGTTCTGTGTGTGTGTGTGTGTGTGTGTGTGTGTGTGTGTGTGTGTGTGTGTGTGTGTGTGTGTGTGTGTGTGTGTGTGTGTGTGTGTGTGTGTGTGTGTGTGTGTGTGTGTGTGTGTGTGTGTGGAGGGATGTGGGATAAACCCTGCGGGGTACAACACAGAAATCAATCATCGCCCCTAAACACATAAACGCCAGTGGCACTAACCCCAGTCTTGCCACGATGTGAGATTTCCACAACGTTTTCCCATCACTTTCCAAACTCAAAAGCCAACAAGTTTGACCAAAAGCAACGGAGAAGAGGAATATCCAAGCTTCCTCCTCATCTCACTCCCCTTCCTTGCTTGCACCTCATAAAATAGAGCTCCTGCAGACGGTGCGTGCAGCGCGGCAATTACCCATCATACCTCCTGCTTTCTCACGCTCAGCCAAAGTAACATATCAGGGACTTACGGCTGCCTCTTACCATTAATGCAAAGTAAATTACTGTGCATGTTTAGCACATGTGCTCTTCCATGGTGAGATTATTTTCTTGATTTTACCAAAATCAACCACAAGCATCTAAACCCATCGCCGATTTAGAGTTAATAGCCACTAACGCACATTCTAATGTGTAACACGTGCTGAAAAAACAACACAATAGGCCTTGGCCACTTTTCCAAGGTCAGGAAAGTACTGCCTAGTGCAGGGGTCGGCAACCTTTACCACTCAAAGAGCCATTTTGTCAAGTTTCCCAAATTAAAGAAAATAATGGGAGCCACAAAAACATTTTTTAAATGAAAAACACTGCATACAAAGCTTAAATTGCTTTGTGCTATGTTAACCAGGGGTTGTGTTGTGTCGTTCGCGAACGATTCGTTCGAAAGAACGAATCTTTTGAGTGAACGTACTGAACCGAATCACTTCATGAACTGATTTGTTCCTTTCTTAGTTCAGTTGAGCTCCGCCGCGACCATGCCGGTATGAGTGGAACTGGCGCATTCTGTGACTCACTGAACCCTCGACGTCGGCGAACGACGCAGCCAATGAGAGGGCGGGGAGAGGGACTGAGCGAACGATTCGTTCACCGCGGATTAACGACATGAATCACTCAGTGAACGTCAACGCTCTCGCTCTCTGCTCTGCTTGCCCCAATGCCGCGAGTGATTCCCCCCCCGTCGCGGGGATATGTTTCATGCCATTGGCATCCGTTCTCCATTCATTCTCCAAGCTAACGGCTAATGTTGACTCAAGCCACATGAAAACAAACACACGTCCCCATTATCTCAACACATAAAGTTAAAGAAAATCCGTGCAGGCTGAGCAGCATCGACGCGAGGGGGAGGGGCGGAGGGTAACGTGTACGGCAGGCTGTTTTGGGAAGATTTAAAATAAAAATAATAACTAATGTATGTACACATACATAGGCTATTATTTACACAGTTATTGTAACAAAAATAAATGTCTCCTTGGGGATCAGTTCTGATTCATATTATTATATTATTATTATTATCCATTCTACTGCAACTGTTGTTGTTGTTGTTGTTGTTTAGTAGCTATCATCATCATTATAATAATGCTGATTTGCAATTAAATTGTACTGCTGCTGCAGAAGTGATTCGGTACACGTACTGAACTGGCCACCGTGTGGCGTTGTCAGTCACTGATTCTAGTGATCCGTACTGTCAAAAGAACTGCAGAAGAGATTCGGTACACGTACTGAACTGGCCACCGTGTGGCGTTGTCAGTCACTGATTCTAGTGATCCGTACTGTCAAAAGAACTGCAGAAGACATTCGGTACACGTACTGAACTGGCCACCGTGTGGCGTTGTCAGTCACTGATTCTAGTGATCCGTACCGTCAAAAGAACTGCAGAAGAGATTCGGTACACGTAATGAACTGCGGCCACCGTGTGGCGTTGTCAGTCACTGATTCTAGTGATTCGTACAGTCAAAAGAACTGCCGATCCCATAAAAACAAGCCACATGAAAACAAAATGAGAGTAGACGAGTAGAGGAGACAGAAAGAAGGGGCGGGGGGGTAAAGTGTAAGCAGGCTGTTTTCAGAAGATTTAAAATAAAAATAATAACTAATGTATGTACACATACATAGGCTATTATTTACACAGTTATTGTAACAAAAATAAATTTCTCCTTGGGGATCAATTCTGATTCATATTATTATTATTATTATTATTATCCCTTCTACTGCAACTGTTGTTGTTGTTAGATTAACGCAAGTCCCTACGCAGTGCGCGAATGTCTGCACTGTACTGTCTGTACTACGTACGCCCCCCCCAGTACAGTCAAAAGAACTGCCGATCCCATCACTAACCAGGGGTCTCAGACACACGCACCGGCACGCACTTTAATATGGAAATTTGATAGTTTTGAATGAATGGCGCTTGATAGCGTCATACTTGCCAACCCTCACATTATTTCCGAGAGACTCTCGAATATCAGGGCGTGATGGCACTGCTTTTGGCGCCCTCTACAGCCTGTCCAAACAGCGTACCTGCTCGACCACATGTAGAATGCAGCTTCAGCTTGCTCACGTAAGTGACAGCAAGGCATACTAGCTCAGCAGCCACACAGCTTACACTGACGGTAGCCGTATATAACAACTTTAACACTGTTACGCTACAAATATGCGCCACACTTTGAACCCACACCAAAAAAGAATGACAAACACATTTCTGGAGAACATCTGCACTGTAACACAACATAAACACAACACAACAAATACCCAGAATCCCATGCAGCACTAACTCTTCCGCTCAACCGATACACGGAGGGGGGGGGGGGGGTTGATGTGTGGGGGGTTTGGTGGTAGCGGGAGTGTATAATCTAGACCGGAAGAGTTAGAGCTGCATGGGATTCTGGGTATTTGTTGTGTTGTGTTTATGTTGTGTTACGGTGGGATGTTCTCCAGAAATGTGTTTTTCATTCTTTTTTGGTGTGGGTTCACAGTGTGGCGCATATTTGTAACGTAACAGTGTTAAAGTTGTTCTATACAGCTACCGTCAGTGTAAGCTGTGTGGCTGATGACTAAGTATGCTTTGCTGTTTCCTACGTGTGCAAGTAAAAGCTACATACAACATGTGGCCGGGCTGGCACGCTGTTGGTAAATGCTATAGAGGATAATTACTGCAGTGCAATCAGGGCACGCCCTTAATTTAGTAATTAGAGTGAAAATAGGATTATATTTGCCCTGGGAGTTGTCTAGGAGAGGCACTGAGATCCATAAGTCTCCTGGGAAAATCAGGGGGATCGGCAAGTATGCAGCTGAGCCGCATCAGAGTGGCCCAGGGCCGCGGGTTGCCGACCCCTGGCCTAGTGTTATGAAGTGATAGCTGAAACCTGAATGCTGTGGAATAGTGTGAGTACCAGTGTTGGGTGTGATGTATAAAATACACTATATTGCAAAATGTATTTGGCCACCTGCCTTGACTCACATATGAACTTGAAGTGCCATCCCATTCCTAACCCATAGGGTTCAATATGATGTCAGTCCACCTTTTGCAGCTGTTACAGCTTCAACTCTACTGGGAAGGCTGTCAACAAGGTTGCGGAGTGTGTTTATAGGAATTTGCAACCATTCTTCCATTGGTGAGGTCACACACTGATGTTGGTAGAGAAGGCCTGGCTCTCAGTCTCCGTTCTAATTCATCCCAAAAGTGTTCTATCGGGTTCAGGTCAGGACTGTGTGCAGGCCAGACTCTGTCATCCATGTCTTTATGGACCTTGCTGTGTGCACTGGTGCACAGTCATGTTGGAAGAGGAAGGGGCCCGCTCCAAACTGTTCCCACAAGGTTGGGCGCATAGAATTGTCCAAAATGTTTTGGCATCCTGGAGCATTCAAAGTTCCTTTCACTGGAACTAAGGGGCCAAGCCCAACACCTGTAAAACAACCCCACACCATAATTCCTCATCCACCAAATTTCACACTCAGCACAATGCAGTCCAAAATGTACCGTTCTCCTGGCAACCTCCAAACCCAGACTCGTCCATCAGATTGCCAGATGTAAAAGCGTGATTCATCACTCCAGAGAATGCGTCTTCACTGCTCTAGAGTCCAGTGGCGACGTGCTTTACACCACTGCATCCGACGCTTTGCATTGGACTTGTTGATGTATGGCTTAGATGCAGCTGCTCGGCCATGGAAATCCATTCCATTAAGCTCTCTGCGTACTGTATGTGGGCTAATTGGAAGTTCAGAGGAAGTCTGGAGCTCTGTAGCAACTGACTGTGCAGAAAGTCGGCGACCTCTTTGCACTATGCGCTTCAGCATCCGCTGACCCCTCTCTGTCAGTTTACGTGGCCTACCACTTCGTGGCCGAGTTGCTGTTGTTCCCAAACTCTTCCATTTTCTTATAATAAAGCCGACAGTTGAGTTTGGAATATTTAGGAGTGAGGAAATTTCACGACTGGATTTGTTGCACAGGTGGCTTCCTATTACAGTTCCATGCTGGAAATCACTGAGCTCTAGAGAGCGGCCCATTCTTTCACAAATGTTTGTAGAAACAGTCTCAATGCCTAAGTGCTTGAGTTTATACACCTGTGGCCAGGCCAAGTGATTAGGACACCTAATTCTGATCATTTGGATGGGTGGCCAAATACTTTTGGCAATATAATGTATAGACGACAGAGTGAAATTGTGAGGAAGTGAGTTTTAAATGTCACACTCCTGTCCTGTTAACAGTATAAACAGTATATGTTCTACCTGCAGTATGCTACCTATGGCATCAGAACAGTGTCAACATCCTTGTCTGTAAATACACACACTCATTTTAAGAAGCATCTTTTTGCTCACAGTCACTACTATAGACATCATATATATAGATGCCACATCGACTGCTACTGCCTATTGGCGTTGACGAGATGTGGGGGCGCCATCTTGAAAGGGGCAACATCGCCTTCTGCTGACAGGCGTAATGAAGTGTCAGAGCATTTAATCCATCATAACTTTCTAAATACAAAAGTACTTAACTGATGTTCAGCTTAGTTTATAGCTAGCCGGCAACAAAGGTGAGTTGCATATGACGTCATATCCGTTTTTCTTCTTCGTGGCTTAATTCACATGATGGTCAAGCAGCTTGAGTGTAGCATCAAAACAAGTGAGAGTGAGTGTAGAGTTTAAGCAGACAATGCCAAATTGCTGTTCTGTTCTTGGGTGTTCCAATCGTTTAAATACAGAGAGATAGGAAAGAGCTTTCATAGAGAAATGAAAAAATTAAATTGTGTCGAAAGAAACGGCTCTTAAAAATATCACTTTCATTATCTTGTGGAATACAATCGGACTGCTTGTGTCTGCAGCGATCACTTTGTAATATGTTTGTTTGAACATTTGATTTGTTTGAGAAACGTTCTGTGATGCAATCAAGTTTATTCACTATTATATTAGCAGTTTTTGATAACAGAATTCAACGTAAAACAAGGACATACATGGTTGTGTTCTTTTGTGGTTGCGGGGGGGTCTGGAGCCTATCTCAGCTGCATTCGGGCAGTAGGCGGGATAGACATTAATAAACTAGATTAATAGTACATAAATGGAGTGCTTACCCAAAAAACGGATAAAATGTCCCTGCCCCTGTGCCAGTTGGGCACATTTTAAGCACCGGTACCAATTCTTAAGCACCAATTTGGTACTAGTATTCGTTAAAATGTAAACGATACCCATCTCTACATACGATATACCAACTGTGTCACACAAAAGTGCACAATTTTTATAGCAAGAACTCCTGCGGTCTGGCTGAGCCAAAGCTAATTTAAACTTTTCTGAGCAAGCTCTCAAATGGATGGAATCTTAACTCACTAACAGACGGCAATGTGTTGTGGTAAACAATGTTAAATCCCCTCACCTTTATTGACCCCTAGGAGTCTCGCAAGGTTTCAGGTTTTTGAAGGGAGGGGGGGGGGCTTTATTTGGTTACAGTGTTGTACTTTACTCCTCCCCTGTCTTACAAGAAGCATGTGATCAACTTCAACTTGTATACAACTTCAGACATATCAGACCATCACTAACAACAAAAGCAGCTTAGATGTTTTTCCATGCTATAATTTTTTTTCACACATTGATTATTGTTTTTGCTGATGAAGCTACACTTCAAAAGGTTGAATCATTGTATAAAAGGGCATTCATTTATAGCAATATTTGATGGAAAACCTCTCATGTCATCACTCATATACTGGAATCATACAAACTATTACGTTTCCACCATTAAAACGTTTTTAAATGTGCTTGTACTGTATATTTAATCGTCATGGACTCAAATCACCAATACTGAAAGACTTCATGAGGTTGAATCCCACGATCGGTAGAAATACCAGCGCTACGACCAGAGGTGACTGTGCAATCCGCTTTTAGACGTAACCCATTTGCACAGTCAATCCACTCAGTCCGGGGCTGTAACATCTGGAATCCCTTACACAATAAGATAATTCGGCACATACAACAGCTTTAAAATTCCCCTCAAAAACTGGCTCAAATTCAGTCAAAACTGTACTCATTGAGCTGTTTGGACTTTCTTTCAAGTATATTTTATGTCCTTTTTAAACATTTTTATGCATACAAATGACTAAATTAACTAAAAACAACATTACTACAGTAGTATTGGTCACTAGATGAGTCCAAAACAATCAAAGTGCACTGTTTAGTATTGTGGCCAGTGCCTTGCTCAGTCAGTATTCAGTAGGGGTGTCAAAAAAAATAGATTTTCGAATGAATCGTGATTCTTATTTGTAACTATTCTTAATCGATAAAAAAAAAATTCGATTTTTAAAAATGTTTTTTACTTTTTTAAAGGCCTACTGAAACCCACTACTACCGACCACGCAGTCTGATGGTTTATATATCAATGATGAAATCTTGACATTGCAACACATGCCAATACGGCCGGGTTAACTTATAAAGTGCAATTTTAAATTTCCCGCTAAACTTCCGGTTGAAAACGTCTATGTTTGATGACGTATGCGCGTGACGTCAATCGTTGAAACGGAAGTATTCGGACACATTGTATACAATACAAAAAGCTCGGTTTTCATCGCAAAATTCCACAGTATTCTGGACATCTGTGATGGTGAATCTTTTGCAATTTGTTTAATGAACAATGAAGACTGCAAAGAAGAAAGCTTTAGATGGGATCGGTGTATTAGCGGCTGGCTACAGCAACACAACCAGGAGGACTTTGACTTGGATAGCAGACGCTATCCGACGCCAGCCACCGACCGCATCTATGATCGGGTGAAGTCCTTCGTCGCTCCGTCGATCGCTGGAACGCAGGTGAGCACGGGTGTTGATGAGCAGATGAGGGCTGGCTGGCGTAGGTGGATAGCTAATGTTTTTAGCATAGCACTGTGAGGTCCCGTTGCTAAGTTAGCTTCAATGGCGTCGTTAGCAACAGCATTTTTAAGCTTCGCCAGGCTGGAAAGCATTAACCGTGTAGTTACATGTCCATGGTTTAATAGTATTGTTGATTTTCTGTCTATCCTTCCAGTCAGGGGTTTATTTCTTTTGTTTCTATCTGCAGTTAAGCCCGATGCTATCATGTTAGCTCCGTAGCTAAAGTGCTTCGGCGATGTATTGTCGTGGAGATAAAAGTCACTGTGAATGTCCATTTCGCGTTCTCGACACTCATTTTCAAGAGGATATAGTATCCGAGGTGGTTTAAAATACAAATCCGTCATCAACAATAGAAAAAGGAGAGAGTGTGGAATCCAATGAGCCAGCTTGTACCTAAGTTATGGTCAGAGCGAAAAAAGATGCGTCCTGCACTGCACTCTAGTCCTTAACTCTCACATTCCTCATCCACGAATCTTTCATCCTGGCTCAAATTAATGGGGTAATCGTCGCTTTCTCGGTCCAAATCGCTCTCGCTGCTGGTGTAAACAATGGGGAAATGTGAGGAGCCTTTCAACCTGTGACGTCACGCTACTTCCGGTACAGGCAAGGCTTTTTTATTAGCGACCAAAAGTTGCGAACTTTATCGTCGATGTTCTCTACTAAATCATTCAGCAAAAATGTGGCAATATCGCGAAATGATCAAGTTGACACATAGAACGGATCTGCTATCCCTGTTTAAATTAAAAAAATTCATTTCAGTAGGCCTTTAATCTGTCCTCTCCAACCACTCAGGCAAAACATTTTGTTGATGTAGGTACCCGTGTGTGCTGTACAGATTTACTTTAGAAAAGAGAAGTGTTAGATACGTCTCTTATTGCCTTATTTTTTATTTGACTTTATTAAATGTTTGGGTAGAATTTTATTAAACAATTTTTTTTATCTAGCTAGACAAAAATCTTGATTTCAAATTCCTACTTTCTGGAAATTCATTTACCATAGTCACGACAGGAACCAAACCGCTATGGGTTCAAAGGGTATACTGTTTATTTCTTCTGAGTAAAATTGCTTTGGTTTTCGAAAAAGTCAGTGGTTGCCCGATCCTTTGGATTACTTCTGTAGTTTGTATTTTGTTCTGATGTTTTGTAATTAGAATAGGCCGTGGCACATTTAAAAAATGAGCTGTGGGTTGCAAATGGCCCTCGAGCTGGACTTCAAACACACCTGGCCTATAGCATTGTTATGATGAAGCCCAATGGACATCCACCTAGCTTGCACCACATGTCACATGACGAAGCTACCGATTTTGCATTTGCCACATTATAAAATAAAATTAAATAAAACAAGAAAGAGAACTAACTGCAGTTTTGCCTGGTACACTAGGTATTTGGTAGGGGTGTGGGAAAAAATCGATTTGAATTCGAATCACGATTCTCACGTTGTGCGATTCAGAATCGATTCTCAATTTTAAAAAATCTATTTTTTTTTAAATTAATCAATCCAACAAAACAATACACAGCAATACCATAACAATGCAATCCAATTCCAAAACCAAACCCGACCCAGCAACACTCAGAACTGCAATAAACAGAGCAATTGAGAGGCGACACAAACACGACACAGAACAAACCAAAAGTAGTGAAACAAAAATGAATATTATCAACAACAGTATCAATATTAGTTACAATTTCAACATAGAAGTGATTAAAAATCCCTCATTGACATTATCATTAGACATTTATAAAAAATAAAAAAAATGAACAATAGTGTCACAGTGGCTTACACTTGCATCGCATCTCATAAGCTTGACAACACACCGTGACCAATATTTTCACAAAGATAAAATAAGTCATATTTTTGGTTCATTTAATAGTTAAAACAAATTTACATTATTGCAATCAGTTGATAAAACATTGTGCTTTACAATTATAAAAGCTTTTTACAAAAATCTACTACTCTGCTTTCATGTCAGCAGACTGGGGTAGATCCTGCTGAAATCCTATGTATTGAATGAATAGAGAATCATTTTGAATCGGGAAAAAAATCGTTTTGAATCGAGAATCGTGTTGAATTGAAAAAAAAATCGATTTTGAATCGAATCGTGACCCCAAGAATCGATATTGAATCGAATCGTGGGACACCCAAAGATTCACAGCCCTCATATTTGGTGCTCGACTGTTTCTTTCATATAAAAGCACTGAACATTTAACTAATTATTCAATTAAAATGAAAGCCATCACATGTTCTTTTCCACCACGACAAGTGCTCATTAAAACTTTCCTTTGACTTTTTCCTGACTTGTTTTGATCCTTTGCTCCTGTCTCGGAGTCAATACAAACATCCCCAGCTGCCACTATAAACATATTCATTGATTTATGAATAATCTTAAATGCAAGAAGAGGGAAAAAATAAATCAGAATTTGAGCCGACACTGACATGGAGGTCGGGGGGACACAACGACACATAGAGTCGATAAAGTAAATTGATGTGAGGGACATTCAGGTCGGCGAGAGGAAGCAATTAGAGTTTCATGAGGACCTGTGTGTTTTGGAAACACCTACAGTGAATCCAAATTTGTCGAAAAAACCTTTTGAGATGCCGTGTCTGGAATCAAACAAAAGAGGTTGTAAAAACAACGGCTGGGTCCTGTTGAGAGGTTTGCAGTGGTCTCATTTGGCCATTCACATGCGTTCCTCAGGGAGCACTCCACTTGTTAATATGAAGACAATAACTCAGAGTAAAGCATTGATCCCGGGCCGAGGTCCGGCCCGAGCGATTGTTTATCTGCAGCGGTATTGATTCATGCTGATGCTGACATTATTTATTTTTTATTCAAAGTCTCTTGTATAAATGCAGTAAGTTTAACAAAGAATCTACACTTTGTTCCAGCCTTTTAGAAACACAACAGGAGTGCTGCACAGACCCAGGACTCAAAAAGTAGTGTGTGTTTCTGTTAGAGTCTATATGTTCCTCTCGCTGTTGTTGAAGTTTGTGAGGAAGTCTGGCGTTGATAGCGGGCAAAGGCATAAGACATGCTGTGTAAACAGTAGGAAACGGCACAGAAGCTTGTGGCCTTTCTCTCTATTATTCACATCTATAAAAGTCTATTTTCTGACAGTTTATACAGTTACAACAGTTCAGGGCCGACACGAGGCTCCTAAAGGTGCCCACAACACCTACACGTTTCTTTCTATCGAGACTGTGCAGCGCTGATAGGAGATGGAAGCTGCAGGGATCCGTCCCTGCGCTTTGACTGACAGGCAAAGAGGTGGGAGGATGGATAATATCTGCCCACAGGGAGGCCCGATCCGCAAAGCCCTATTTCTGGGGGACATCCTCGATCCCCCAAAGACCAATGAGCTGGCTCCCTCAGCTGGGGGCCGGGCCCGGGAGCACAGCGGGGCCAATCAGCAGGGCGGTAGGAGGTTGAGTGGCATACACATCTGCTAATTTACATCATTACCACGATGCATCCTGACAAATGAGCCCCGCGGGTTTGAGCCAATCACCTGGGAGGGTAATGCAATTAGGCGGAACCACAGCTGTCATTCAAACAGCCACAAGGAGGGGGTCAGGTAGTGGCGCCCATGGCTAAAACACCCCTGCCTGCCGCCTTGTCGTTTACACAAGTGCGGATTTAGAGTGAGAATTCTCAATGCAGTGGTGCAGATATGAGGAGAGAGATTTTAGGGGGTTTGTGCTCACTAAAGGGATACTGAGGAGGCGGAGGTCCTCAAGGGGATCCTTGAGACATAGAGATTGACTTGTGTCCTGTGGGAGCAAGTGTGTGTGCATATCTGCATGTATCTGGGTGTGTGTTTACATTGGCCCGTGTGTTTTTGCCCACAGAGGCTCATTGTTGTTTTTCCTAAGAGCTGCACACACAGCACAAGTAGAAAAGAACTATGAACTATGAACTTAACATCCTACAACCTGGCGTCCACATATGTGATGATAATAATAGTAATAATATTAATAATAATAATAATAATACATAATAATGTATTATATTTAAATAGCACTTTTCTAGACACTGAAAGCGCTTTACAGAGAACTGAGAACCTATCATTCATTCACTCCACATTCACAAACGGATGGTGGTGAGCTACATGTGTTGCCACAGCTGCCCTGGGGCCGACCACCACCAAACATTCATTCACATTCATGAACCAGTGTGAGTGGCACTGGGAGCAAGATGGGTGAAATGTCTTGCTAAAGGACACAACGGCCATGACTAGGAAGGCGGAAGCTGGAATCAAACCTGGCAACCTCATGTTGGAATCAAGATGCCTGAAAACCCATTCAGAAGTTCAGACGACAACTTTAAATTTTCTATACTCATTCTGTACTAGAGAGCCCAAACAGCCAAAATAAAATTAAAATGTATGTCATACAAGAGTATGGGTTCTTGGAGGCTACATGAAAAAATGTTAGCAGACAACTTCCTTATTCATGGCTGGACATTTGCGATTTTGACCTGATGCAATCTGCAATTAATTAATTAAATCAATGGTGTGGGATACACTGCTGATTACTGGTAAGGCCACTATTTGGTTGCAACCAGCAAAGGCACTGTTGATCCAGTCTCTACAGTGGAACCCTTGTCCACTCATCCAGGGCCAATAATCAGTAAGTCAAATAATCGAATGAAAATGAACTCAATAATTTTGCTGGTATTGATAAAGTGTCATGTCCTTGGGTGTTTGTTTTCCTCGTCTCTCACTTTCAAGGAGGGTACAGGAGGGTTCACTCTGTCCATCGCTTTCAACACCTGAGTGTGTTCATTCAATAGCAGAACTAAATGAAGGGAGGGAACCCACTTGTCAGTCACCCACAATCTTTGTTTCTGTGAGTGGAGGCGGGACTGCTACCTTTTTATAGGGACAAATCCTCGCTATAGTTGAGAAAAAAATATGATTTGCCAAGCCAAATGTCCCTTTGCGGGAATCTTTTGGCTTCACATTGAATCAGCAAGATTAGCCAATCAACACGGATGAATGAGCCATGGAAAGAAATGGTAACAACAAAAAAACAAACACCTGACAAAGTTTTTATAATTGGGGAAAAAACTGCACTTCGAGATGTTAAGTATTTGTTGAAGTAAAATGTTTGCTAACAGAGATTGAGAGTCCATTTAATTTTTTTGTTTACTTATTTATTCAGGGTAATCAAAAGTATGAAATACGAATGAAGAGTGGCTGCTGAGCAGTTTTGGTGTAAGACATGTTTAACAGTGGCTCCACGGGAATGTGACTTTTTGAATATATAGCATTTAGCAAATTTTTTTAAACAAAGTACATTGTAGTCATTTGTTTTGCACAATGTATTGTTTAATTTCACTCGTGAACTCTGCGATGTCTGGCCGAGGGAAATCTGATGGTAAACCAGCCCGCAAGCCTCAGGCCCCGGAAATATCTGTCGCTGATTCAACCCTGCTGCAGAACATAAGGGAGATGATGAACGAAATGCGCATTGATATTTTCAGTAAACTTGAGTCTATTGTTTCAGACTCGGTTAGAGGAGATAGCAGCTAGCTAACCGCTGCTTTCGTGGCCTTGATGACTACAAGTCTCAGGAGCGTAAGATATCTTACTTGAATATTTATCAAACTTGCTCTACCTCACTCAGATAGTCTTGTTGCTGTTTACTTTTGGTTCGCTACTATTTGAGTACATAGATATCTTGCCTTAGGTACTTATTGTTTGACCTCCTTAGGCAGTATTGTTGTTGCTATGGTTACTCTTAGCTCGTTTAGTCAGAATGACTACAATTTGAGTGTGCGTATACATGTGTCTAATTATATTTGTACAGATGTATGCATATACTTTTTTTCTTTAAATACCATAGATGTACAGTATTTTGTCTGCTTTACATCTTTTTTTGCACTTTAATGTATATATATATATATACATATGTTTTCGCTCCTTCGTAAGCTGTAACTATATGGCCTCTTATTCCCTTTTTTATTTCAGATTATTATTTTTTATTTTATTTTTCCATTTTAATTGAACATTTACCTTAGTGCATTTTATTTGTTAACAAGATTTAAGTTTTTGGTGCCTACTGTGCAGTATGTTTCTTCACAGTTGCTTAGATTAGAAGAGGGAGTGAAGGTTTGTTTTTGTAAAGGGGGATGATGCGCGCTCCCAGTTTAAAGTGATGCTTCTGCAAGAGTTTTAGGGTTAGGGGGTTAGGGGTTACTTGTATGTTTTTATGTTCCTTGAATCTGTCAAGTTTATTATTTTTTTTGCGTTCTTGCCTTTTTGTGTAGTTTATATTGATGCTTACATTTTGCTATGACCCAACCTAATCTAACAGCGACATCCGGTGGGTGTGGTATTAGGTTTACTAGTTTTAACTGCAAAGGGTTTAACAACCTTATAAAACAATCTTCGTCATTTGGGCGCCCATGTCGTCTTTCTGCACGAGACTCAACTTAAATCTGCTGGTCATTTGAAATTGAGGAGAGGACAAGTAGGACATATTTTTCAATCTTCATTTTCGGGTAAATCGAGGGGTGCTGCTAATCTGCTACATAAATCTGTTCCTTTTGTAGACCCAAACAGTATTTCTGATTCCAATGAGAGGTTTACTGTCGTTACTGGTCAGATTTCCAACATTCCAGTAGCCCTCGTAAATGTTAATGTTTCCAACTATGAGGATGACACCTTCTTCAAACGTCACCCCAATTTGTCACTATACTATTTATTATTAGGAGGGGATTTTAACTGTTGGCTTGATCCCCAGTTTGACCGTTCATCACCCAAAACTTGTCCCCCATCAAAGTTTGCTAATTCAGTCTTTTATGGAGAAATTTTCGATATCAGATGTCTGGCACTTTTTGAATTCCTCTAAAAAGGCAATATTCATTCTTTTCTCACGTACATAACACTTTTACCCATATTGATTATTTTTTTGTTGAAAACAAATATTTATATCTATATGCAAATACGACACAAATGTTATCTCTGATCATGCTCCAATTTCAATGGATGTGCGCTTTAAAAACTTAACTACATATGCGCCTTGCCGTCTTAACACACGATTACTTTTAATAAAGACTTTGTGGTTTCTGTCTCGCATCAAATCGATTTATTTGCACTCTTGAACAAGACCCCCGGGGTGTCGGCCTCTGTTCCACGACCAGGATGAAAACCACACTGTTCCTCCTGAATCCGAGGTTCTACTATCCAGTGTAGCCTCCTCTCCAGTACACCTGAATAGACCTTACCGGGAAGGCTGAAGAGTGAGATCCCACGATAGTTGGAACACACCCTCCGGTTCCCCTTCTTAAAGAGAGGAACCACCACCTCTGCCAATCCAGAGGTACCGCCCCTGATGTCCACGCGATGCTGCAGAGTCTTGTCAACCAAGACAGCCCCACAGCATCCAGAGCCTTAAGGAGTTTTTTAACTACCTCAGCAACCTCAGCCCCAGAAATAGGAGAGCCCACCACAGATTCCCCAGGCACTGCTTCCTCATAAGAAGACGTGTTGGTGGGATTGAGGGGGTCTTCGAAGTATTCCCTCCACCGATCCACAACATTTGCAGTCGAGGTCAGCAGAACACCATCCTCTCCATACACGGTGTTGACAGTGCATAAATATGATTGGATTAGATAGGCCCAGCACCCCTGCGACCCCGAACGGGACAAGCGGTAGAAAATGGAAGGATTAAATTAGATTGTCAATAATTGTTGTTTTATTTTAGTCAGGTGAAAATAGGTTGATGACAATTACTAATACGGAAATTTTTTGTCAACAAAATTAACACTGGGCCCTTTTTCACGGAAAAGATGGTATGTATAAAGACTGAACTGAATGTGGAAATATGCGCTGTCTAACGCCAACTTCATGCTTCAAGTAACGAACATTTCCACAGGATGTGGATACTTTGAAAATACAGAGGTGGTCGTTAGGGCTTTGCCAACATTTGATTTTAACAATGTAAAAAAGTTTGAGGCAAGGACACAAAATTCACTTTTTCGCCAATGCATTTAATGCTTAACATTCATGTTATTTGTGGGGACGTCTATTAATTTTCGTAGGCCACCTTTTGCTGTCATAATGTGTTCCTGTGACACCAGCACCAGCTTGGCCAGTCGGGTGGACAGCAACAGCCGGTGGTTGCAGTACATTAATGGCACCGGAGGAATGACCCGCTTTTGTGTCACGTGGGGCTGCTACAACAAGAAGTTATCTTGTGTTATAATAATAGATTGAGTATTCAAACAAATTCAAAGTCTTGCGTATCATTTTTGATAGGATAGGATAGGGTGATAGATAGGATGATGTTCGAATTTAAAAGACTGCAAACAAATATTACATAATTTTCACATGACACTCTAATACGGCTGTGTGCAGGCTACCATATAAACACATTTTGTTGTAAATTACACAAATTATATTTATATTGGGGTCAATCAGTAGGGGTGTAGAAAATAATCTGTACAAATTGATAACCGATTTTAACTTTAGAGATATAGATTAATCGTTTGGCAAGCCTCTGAAACAATGTGTATGTAATATGGATCGGTTGATTGTAGCTCTCATATGGCCGCTCTGATCTTGCGAGACTTCTGTGATGACGTAATATGAGAGTACTGTTCTTGTTTGCGACTGACAACGACAAAGCAACACCATGGCTGACAGCACCCAAAAGAGTTGAGAAACAATAAAATCCTGAATATTAAATCTAAAGTTAGTAAACTTTTGGATTTTTTTTTTTAAAGAATGGTCAGTTGTGACGTTTGGAAAGCAGCGATAAAGTAGCGGCAACATGACTAATCTGAGCACTCACTTGTTGTGATGGCATCGAGACACTCAAGCCGGTGATGAGGGAGCTAAGACTTACAGCTGCAACTTAGTCACAACTCTGTGAGGTAAACACAGCATCTAAACTGTTCACTGTGCTTAAGACCAGTGTTGGGTTTGTTACTGAAAACCAGTAACTAGTTACAGTTACTTTATTTAAAAAGTAACTCAGTTACTAACTCAGTTACTTACACCAAAAAGTAATGCGTTACTGTGAAAAGTAACTATTTAGTTACTTCTTTTGTTCTTCTTTTTTTTTAAGGCTCCCATTAATGCCCTTTTAGCCTTCATTTCAGTACTGTTATTGCACTGGAGAATAATACAATCTGTTGATCAACTTGGCATGCATTTGCATCACTGATCTCTGCTAAGCAATGTGGTCTACATACAACACACAAAGACAAAGATATGTTTCAAAGGGCCAATTTATTTCAGGCCAGAACAAATTGACAAAACTATTTTAAATAGCTGCAACATAACATACATAAGTAACAAACAGTATTATAACAACATGTCACAACATAGCTGTAAACCTGGCTTCACCCAAGGAAGGCACACATGACATACACAAAGCCTAACCAGGCATTTTTTTTCTCTCAAGGAATTCGGAAATAAAATCATGTCTTCATGAGATCAACACTGTACTGAAGCCCAGAACACTCTACGCATTTCCCCAGTTTTAGTTTAGAGATAAGGAAAGATTGGCCTGGCCCACTAGGATCCCTCTTTATGTTTGTGAACGTTATAGTCTATACATTTAGAGTGATGTGATAATCAAACACTCTAGAAGTCTAGAATGAAAGAGTATATAAGATAATTGACAGAGTGTGTGTACCTTCAGTGCTGAATGATGAGCAGAAGCAGAGTTTTGAGTGTTTTTTTTAGCTCACTTTCCATGTTTATGTACTCACTGTCCACTGTGTCCAGCTGCCTGAAAGCGAGTGACTCCACTGTAGAAATAGCCTGCATGTCTTCTAGCACATACGCTGCAATGGCTCTATCAATGGTGTCCTGGCTAGCAGTCTCTCCGTTAAAATCCAGCCGCTGTAGGAGGTGGAGGTGAAGTGTGTCTCTCTTTACTAGCTTTTCGTCGAAGCATGTTGCTTTTGTAGCTGTTTCAGCAGATTTGAATTGCTGTTTTGGGCAGTAGATAGGATCTTTGATCCAAGACACAACTTACATTTAATTAAAATGTTCTTTTCATTGTGCTCGACAACTGTGCCCCCCCCCCCGACCCACACAAAGCATGCCACTTCTTTTCCTTGTGACACAGAAGAACGACACCGCAGCGCTCCAATAAAGTTAAAGTTAAAATACCAATGATTGTCACACACACACTAGGTGTGGTGAAATTTGTCCTCTGCATTTGACCCATCCCCTTGTTCACCCCCTGGGAGGTGAGGGGAGCAGTGGGCAGCAGCGGTGCCGCGCCCGGGAATCATTTTTGGTGATTTAACCCCCAATTTCAACCCTTGATGCTGAGTGCCAAGCAGGGAGGTAATGGGTCCCATTTTTATAGTCTTTGGTATGACTCGGCCGAGGTTTGAACTCACAACCTACCGATCTCAGGGCGGACACTCTAACCACTAGGCCACTGAGATCTTGTTTCTAGCCAATACTACATAAAAAATAACGTAAAATAACGCAGTAACGCATCATGTAGTAACAGTAACTGAGTTACTGAATATAAAAAAATGACGCGTTAGACTACTAGTTACCGCCAAAAATAACGGCGTTACAGTTACTTTGTAACGCGTTAGTCCCAACACTGCTTGGGAGCTCAGAGCTGCCAAGCTTCACGCTTTGAGTATCCGAGTCGGAACTCGGAAATTTAACCATTTCTCACGCCACACTTGAAATTTCTCACGCTTATATTTCCCCTTCCATTCACTACTCTATATTTATTTTTTTATAATAATAAACGTGTATCCTGGCGGCCTGCCATAGTTCGAGTAATTCTGATTGACTTACCAAAAAGAACCAATCACAGACCAATCCATAAACTATTGGGCTGAAATCTAGCCAACCAGGGAAGGCGCCACACAATGTAAACCAATAAGAAACAACATAAGGCGGGTCTTTCGTTATTATTTTTCACACACACCTCAGCGCAGTGTTATCAACTTTCTATCTAAATCTAGAATCTTTCCAACTCCTCTTAGTGACTTTTTTTCTCCAAAGCGACTAGCGACAAATCCAGCAACTTTTTTGGGGATGTTTGGAGACGTGAAAGCCTGTAATACTCTAATGTCCTTGACATACAAATGGTGCTGCTGTGAACCTTTCCTCTTAGGCGTCACCTGTCTACTCAATGTGTGCTCTTAGAAAGCTTGTACTGAAAACACATTTCGTAGTGTAGTTTTAAGTGCAATTACAATGAAGTCCATTCCATTTTTGTCAAAGCAGAGAGAAGAAGCACACGCACTACTGCTTTTTGCCCTGTTTGAGATGTAATGTTTCATCGCTGTCATGCTTCAAATAAAAACCTATCGTTTATGTTAATGAGCCAGTCAATAGCTTAGTTAGTTTGTGAATATCTCAACCTTTTAGTCTTTTGGTGATCAAATTTGATACTCTAACATTTAACAATGTATAACAAATAAAAATACAACTAAGAATCAACAGAAAAAAAGTCAATTACAGTTCTAATCATACTTTGCATTTTTTAACTCACACATCTTTTCTTCAAATTTATGGATTGCAATTAGGGCTGGGCGATATATCGATATACTCGATATATCGCGGGTTTGTCTCTGTGCGATATAGAAAATTACTATATCGTGATATTCGAGTATATGTTCTCACACAGTTGCTTTTAGCTGCGGGCATTATACTGCATGCGTTTCCCACAGCCCTTTGAGACACTTGTGATTTAGGGCTATATAAATAAACATTGATTGATTGATTGATTTCTTGTCTCTCCTTCTCACAGAGACATAAACAAGTGCACCTTCTTACATATGTCACGCGTGCAACGTCACACGACCTCCCTGAGCAGAGAGGTAGCTACATGGGTAACATTAGTTGTGATGCTAACGGTGCGTTGCGAATGGTAATACGAGAGAAAGAAGGTGCCAATCTGGTAACAAATGAAGGGAGAATTAATTCCCAAGAAAAACAGCACGTGGTGCATCGTCTGGCGGTGGTTTGGATTCAAGCGGGAATATGTTGAACAATTATGCGGCAAAAGCGTTGTTACAAAAAGTAGCAGCACTGCGATTTGATTTCCTATTATGCAGCTCATTTTTATTTGACACTTAATGAAATATCTTGTGTGACATCATGCACAAAAGTGCACTTTATTTGTTTTAAACTATTGTAGTGGCGTTCTGTACAAAAAGTGCACTTTAATTTAGTGTTGTTTTGATATGTCATCTTAGTGACATCATGCACAAAAGTGTACTAATAGCTTGTTTTAAAATGTCTCTGACAATCTTGCGCTTTCTGTTTTGAAATGACATCAATGTTTGTGCCACTGCTTAATAACTGTTTAATAAATACAGTTTTGCTAAATTGACTTAGTTGTGACTTCCCTCTCTGCATGAAAGTTTAAAATGAGCATTATTAATGCAGTATGAACAAGAATGTTTTAATGTAGACACACAGAATCATTATACTGCTGTGATTATATGCATCAAGTGTTCATTCAAGGCTAAGGCAAAATATCGCGATATATATCGTGTATCGTGACATGGCCCAAAAATATCGACATATTATTAAAAGGCCATATCGCCCAGCCTTAATTGCAATGCCTTGAAGTTGATAGATCTACTATTTGCAAAAAATCCAGGAATCGCCTGATTTGTATGTGTCTATTTAAAAGAAATAAACACATTTAATTTTCTTTTCACCATGCAAAACATCGGCATCGTATCGCACAGAATCGAATCGTAATGTTTTAAAAAGTATTGTTAGTGAATCGTATCATAATCGATGTATTGAGATTCGTGTTGGATCGCCATTTAAGGTAGAGATGCAGACCCCTAGTAATCAGTGTCACCAACTCTTCTAAATTATTTCCTACATATCATTGCAGTGGCTGTTGTTTTAAATGGGGTGCTGCACTGCAGCAAGCTCTGTCGTTCACTGGTATCACAGGAAGAAACACCTCATACTGAATTGTGATTGGCCAGAGCGTGCAGATGTCAGGCACAGGGCTAATTTCAATATAATTTGCATATTTATAAAGTGGCTTGGTTTGGGCGTGACCAGCCACGCAGAGTCTGGGATCAATTCCAGGTTGATTGTGATGTAACAGAGAAACATGCTTAGATTTATGCAAACGCACACCTAATACATCTGGATTTTTTCTTGCGTACAAATTTTTTGGATTTAAACGTAAGTCTATTTTTAATAGGAAATCAACGCAACTTCAATACATGGGGCCCTAGGTGAGGAGAAGGCAATGTGCACCAGCATGGCTCGATTGGTCTATTGAAGAGGTTCTCAATTACATTTGTCCAACGAACAGAGGTTTTCGTTGGCAGACACTTTAAGGAACAGAGTGGCTAAATAAATATAATTAAATTAAATAGTGAATAGTTAAATCAAAACTATATTAATGGTCATTTTAATACTCATCCTAAATAGGAGTTGAACCCTTGTCCCCAGGTTTAGAAAGCAAACACCATTATCCATGGAGCTATCAGCCACACACAACATATCTCTTCCATTATTGAACTGTTTTCTGTAAAACGGTATGGTTGTGAGTACAACCTAAAATGTACCATGTACATGTTCACATGTACTACCCCTCTGCAAAGTTTTGTTGAAATCTGCAGTGTTTTTGCATAATCCTGTTAACAAACAAACCAACAATCAATACCTCTTGTGTCCACCCTTTGATATAGGGCGGAACTACAGAAATGAATGTAAACTAGCCTTGCAGTTGAGTGGCATGCGCATGACTGTGCTATTGGTAATCAAGCTGATCTTGCTCTCATTAGCTGCAGTTCTGCCTTGCATCTTGCGCTGATGTTCGTGTTGCGTTTGCTGGTCGATACTAACGTCTGTCCTGCAGTGTTGATCAGAGCCTCTGACCCTAAATATTTAGCATAGCACATCATGGTGTTAGCAGCCAAATCAACTTTAATAAAAAGAAAATAAGCATATAGTGTGTCTAAAAGGGAGCAGCAAACATCAGTGCCTGTTGTCTGTATGTTTTAGATGCTGCTCACTCTTAGGGGAGGGGAAAGCTGTGTGCTCTGTGTCCTCCCATTATATCACTAATGAGGAGCCCTGCGGAGGGACGGGGGAGAAAGACGGCGTGGCAGACAAAAAAAGACAGATGAAGGAAGAGAAAGAGGAGGGAGAGACCGAGATCAGCTTGGGGACGTTTTCCTCTTTGCCCTCCCACCCCCTTTCCCCCACACCTCGGAGTCTAATTGGACTAAAACTGTGATCTAATTAAATGTCCAATTAAAGTGCAGAGAGCAACCTGCCCACCGGCGTATAACAGTAGAGGGACAAAATCAGCTGGAAAAAAAAACAAAAAAATCAATGCGAAACGGGAAAAGATGTTAAAAGCAGAAATGGGAGCAGAGAGAAGAGCGATGACGATGTCTTAAAAAGTGTCATGTGTTGGCAAAGGAAACGTTTTTGTGACGTCATCTGGATAATCAGTTTCAGTGGAACCTGTTTAGGTCCACGCCCATTGGACTAGCTGATTGACCTCAATATAAGCGGTTGTCGACATTACATTTTTACAATAAGAACACAGAGACTTGAGTTATTCAACTAAGAATTTACTACATCATTACTACATCCCCAATTAACACATGGGCAAAGCGGCAGTGATTGTAAACTCAACACAAACTTTTTCAACCAACGCACGGCAACGACTAAACAGAAAAAAATATTTTCTACAAGTGGTACCTCGGTTTTCACCAAGAATTTTATCAAACGTTTCCCCCGATTTTCATATGCCGTCTTGGAAATAGTACGGCTAAACATTGCGCATAACACACTACTCTTTTTTTCCGTATATCACTCTGCAGAATTGAGTGTGTGTGATGTATTTGTTCATAGAACACACACAGAACAACAAACGATTTTTTGTTGTTTTGTTGGTTATACCGGATGTGAAACGTAGCGCTATTATTATGAAGCCGCCAACCGGATGTGTGCGATTGGTATGAGAAAAGACTTGACAGGTTTTGACGAAAATCTCAGATAAAGGTGACTTTGGACTTCATTTCTACCGTTTTTGTTTCTGCTGAGCTTGTATTCCATCTTACTAAATCAGTTCGAGTAACAATTTACATTTTATGTTAGAAATGCACTTAATTGTAATCCAAACATGAACGTGAAGCTTCTCCTCACTGCAAACAGCAATGCGCACTCAGCATTCGCTCCAATGATGTTGTCTCACGGCGATTGAAGGTAAAATTGTCTCGTCTTGTCCGGAGAACGACTTGCCATGGCTTTGAATATGAGATTTCCATAAGGTCCTCCTTTCTTTGTGCAGTTCTGCTAACTATTTTCGAGCCTGTGGTTAAACAGTAACTACACGCCATTACACATTTCCCCAAACTACGGAACAGGCTGGGGGTCAAAAACGTTTATCGTGCGTAAAAAAAATTATTGCGTTAAAGGAACTTATAGTTAATGCGTTATTATCGCGTTAACTTTGACAGCCCTAATTTTTACACATTCTTTTTACTTGAGTAAAATTTGACCAAAGTAAGTGTAAAATATTTCCGTACTCTTCACATATCATATTTTTACTCATATGTATTAACAGGTTCAACTGTTTTTCTCGAGATACCATATCTAATTAGCGATTTTATAAAACAAAAACAATAATAAGTGCATTGTGCAATCATTATATGGGCTAATGCAGTGGTTCTCAAACTTTTTTTGTCATCCCCCACTTTGGACAAGGGGGGAGTTTTCAAGCCCCACCTGCCCCCATCGCCCCAACAGAACGCTAATGCCAAGCTTAACATTTTCAAATTTATCGAACATCAAGTAACATCAAGTTTTATACATTCAAACTCAATAACATAAAATAAAATCAAGTTCAATAATAAATAAAATAACTGTGCATCTGTGGTATAACTTGCATCAAGTTAAATATCAAATAAAATAACTGTGCATCTGTGGTATAACTTGCATCAAGTTAAATATCAAATAAAATAACTTGCATCAATTCAATAATAAATAAAACAAAAGTGTTATAACTTGCATCAAGTTCAATAATAAATCAAAAAAAGTGTTATAACTTGCATCAAGTTCAATAATAAATCAAAAAAAGTGTTATAACTTGCATCAAGTTCAATAATAAATCAAATAAAAGTGTTATAACTTGCATCAAGTTCAATAATAAATCAAATAACTTGCATCAAGTTCAATAATAAATCAAACAAAAGTGTTATAACTTGCATCAAGTTCAATAATAAATAAAACAAAAGTGTTATAACTTGCATCAAGTTCAATAATAAATCAAATAAAAGTGTTATAACTTGCATCAAGTTCAATAATAAATAAAACAAAAGTGTTATAACTTGCATCAAGTTCAATAATAAATCAAAAAAAGTGTTATAACTTGCATCAAGTTCAATAATAAATCAAATAAAAGTGTTATAACTTGCATCAAGTTCAATAATAAATCAAATAACTTGCATCAAGTTCAATAATAAATGAAAATAAAAGTGCCACTTTGCAATCTTTGCCAAAAAAAGGAGGACAGGGCAAGTGAACATGAGTTTTACAGTACTCCAGCATTAGTGGCTGCAATGAGCCTGTTTTGCACTGCACAGCTTTTCAAATCGGGGTTGCAGGCTTGACACTGCCACTGTTAAAACTTCATTGAATTCGGGGCTGAGCTGCCTTGACGCGAGTGTTTCCCGGTGAATGACACATTGTGTCCAATGCACATTTGGCGCAACCCTCTTTATTAGAGCCTGCAGCACGTTTCTTGACTTTGCCATGCGCGCCATCAGAGCAAAAGCCCACACAGTTTTCCCATTTAAGGTCGTGTTCTTTGAGGAAACTGTCCATTATCTTGAACAGCTCATCAGCAGTGGCTCTATTTTTTATGTATTTGCAAAACAGCAAATCCTCGCACAGTGATTCGCCATTCACAAAGCTTCCGCTTAGCCCCGCCCCCATTAGTTACTGTTGCTGTCTGTCAAACTTTCGCTCCTACCTAGAAATGTAAAGCATACAGGAAAAATAAGTAATTTACATTTATCTATATAGCGGATTTCACAGACAGAATCACAAAGTGATTTCCAGTGTGTATAGAAAATGAAAGCATAGTAAAAAAAAAAATCAAAGAATATAATAATAAAAAAATTAAAAAAATCAAAGTGAAATTTCCTCCCGTTCCTCGCGCCCCACCTGTCATGTCTCTATTCCCCACCAGTGGGGCGCGCCCCACACTTTGAGAAACGCTGGGCTAATGCGATACATATCAGAAGGTACCAGTGAAGAAAATCTTGCACTTTCTCCATCTGTGAGTTGGTGCCACACTGTGAACCCCCTATGGACAGCTTGAGCCCATAAAATATTAATGCTGGGATTGAATTCAACATTCTACTTAATCTTCTTAACAATTAGACTTGTTATAGTCGCCAATGACCTTGACTCTTGGGAGAAGAACCACAATCTGGTAGCAGAAGGGGCATTCCCAAAACTAACCGCTGATTTGTAACCCTGTTGCTCTTTTTGCGTGTGGATTCTTACCATAGTTGCACTAAAAGCGGCGCTTCAGGGGATGTTTCTACCACTTCAGTTCATCCTCGACAGGTGCAAATCCATGTCCCCTACCTGCCCTGATCTCTGTCTCCTACTGGGGAGGAGAAAGAGGATCAATCATACTGAGACAAACCCACCGGATTACACAATAACCTGCCAGAAGGACAGCATTATTGTTCTTATTTTTTAGTTTACAGTGTTCAGAAGGCAGCATGTAGTGGCTAGCAATCTGTGTGAAGTTTGCATGATCTGTTGGAGACTTTAAATTGTCCATAGGTGTGAATAGGGATGATGTTTGTTAAGAAATTATCAAGTTCGAGCCCATTATCGAACTGATACCTTATCGAATCTCTTATCGAATCCAGATAGGTTGTTGTGTGTGCACTGAGTTCCAAAAGCCATAGATGTTATATGACTGGGCCGGCACGCTGTTTATATGGAGGAAAAGCGGACGTGACTGAGGACAGCATGCGGCCGTTATAGGGTGAAGGTTTCAGGTGAGAGAGGACGCTAAAGGCACGCCCCCAGTGAGCATATAGTGCTGCTTTGTGCGTTGTAAATAAAAAAAATTGCCGACAAACACATCACCAACGTGGACGAGGTGCCGCTCACTTTCGACATTCCGGTGAAGCACACTGTGGCGAAGAAGGGGACCAGCACTGTAGCGAATCGATACGCATAACGGGGCATGAGAAGTAGGCTTTTACCGTTGTGCTAGCTTGCTATGCTAATGGACAACGAGACTGACTTTGAAAATGACAAGAGGGAATCTGGCGTGTTTGATGGAGAACTTGCCCAGCTGTTCATTTTGGACACAGAAGATGAGGACTTTGATGGATTTGTGGATGAGTATTGATCAAAAAATAATGTGAGTACAAAATACTTCAATAAAGTAGAACCGAACTCAACTTTGCTCCTGCTGCCTTTTAAAAAAGCATCCATGCTTGCTAGCGTATGTTTTAATATATCGTATGTTTAACAATGCCTGCGCCCAAAAATACACTGCGCCCTAATTATGCGTTAAATACAGAAATAGCACCCGTAAATGACACGGCGCCTTTTAATACAGTGCTCCCTATGGTCGCGAAAATACGGTATAGTGGCTTCGATAACGGGAACCGTTTCTCAAAAAGAGATTCGAATCCATGGAATCGGTTCTTTTCTTATCGAACAATCGGGAGAACCGGTTTCAAACTTCATCCCTAGGTGTGAATGGTTTGTCCATTTGTGTCCTGTGATTGGCTGGTGAGTCCAGGGTGTACTGGGATAGGCTCCAGCTCAGCCATGATCCTAATGAGGACAGCAGGTATAGAAAATGGATGGATACATGCATAGACAAGTATTCCATTGTAATTGATTGATTGATTGAAACTTTTATTAGTAGATTGCACAGTGAAGTACATATTCCGTACAATTGACCACTAAATGGTAACACCCGAATAAGTTTTTGAAATTGTTTAAGTCGGGGTCCACTTAAATTGATTCATGATATATACAGTCATCACACAAGATAATCATCAGAGTATATACATTGAATTATTTACATTATTTACAATCCGGGGTGTGGGATATGGAAGGGGGGGGGGGGTTTAGGTTTGGTTGGTATCAACACGTCAGTCATCAACAATTGCATCATCAGAGAAATGGACATTGGAACAGTGTAGTACTGACTTGGTAGGATATGTACAGCAAGTAGTGGACACAGAGAGAGAGATCAGAAATTATAAGAAAACGTGTCTACATTTGATTATTTACAATCCGAAGAGGTATGATGAGGAAGGGGAAGGGAGGGGAGGGTGTTAGTTTAGGGTTGAAGTTGCCTGGAGGTGTTCTTTCAGTGCGGTTTTGAAGGAGGATAGAGATGCCCTTTCTTTTACACCTGTTGGGAGTGCATTCCATATTGATGTTAAGACCTTTGTTAGATCGGAATCTTGGTTTAACGTGGTTAGTGGAGCTCCCTCTGGTGTTGTGGTTATGGCGGTCATTTACGTTATGGAAGTAGTTTGACATGTACTTCGGTATCAGGGAGGTGTAGCAGATTTTATAGACTAGGCTCAGTGCAAGTTGTTTTACTCTGTCCTCCACCCTGAGCCAGCCTACTTTGGAGAAGTGGGTAGGAGTGAGGTGTGATCTGGGGTGGAGGTCCAGAAGTAATCTGACTAGCTTGTTCTGGGATGTTTGAAGTCTAGATTTGAGGGTTTTGGAGGTGCTAGGGTACCAAGAGGTGCAAGCGTAATCGAAAAAGGGTTGAATGAGAGTTCCCGCTAGAATCTTCATGGTGCTTTTGTTGACCAGAGAGGAGATTCTATAGAGAAATCTCGTTCGTTGGTTGACCTTTTTAATTACCTTGGTAGCCATTTTATCACAGGAAAGATTAGCCTCTAGAATGGAACCTAGGTAGGTGACCTCATCTTTCCTGGTGATAACAATGTCACCCACTTTTATAGTGAAGTCATTGACTTTCTTAAGGTTGATGTGGGACCCAAATAGGATGTATTTCGTTTTACCCAAGTGTATGGATAGCTTGTTGTCAGCGAGCCAGGTGCAAATTCTACAGAGTTCAGCACTGAGGATTTTCTCCACCTGTGACTTGTCCTTGCCGGATACCAGCAGGGCCGAGTCATCCGCAAACAAAAACAATTTACAGTCGCATGCTGATGACATGTCGTTTATGTATATAAGGAACAGTAAAGGCCCTAATATACTGCCTTGAGGGCCTCCACAGCTTACTGAGAGGGGGGGGACACGGTGCCGTTCACCTCTACCACCTGTTTCCTCCCCTCCAAGTAAGAATGCATCCAGCTCGATGAGGTTTTATCAAATCCGATTGCTCTGAGTTTATCCGACAGTATAACGTGGTTAACGGTGTCAAAGGCCTTCTGAAGGTCCAGCATGACCATGCCGCAGTATTTGCCCGCGTCCACCTCATGTTTGATGTGGTCGGTCAAATAGAGAAGGCATGTGTCAGCGGAGTGGTTAGTTCTGAATATGAACGAGCAGTATTTTTCTCTAGTTGTTTGTTATATAGGTGTAGCAAAATAAAACAACAAAATAGCTTTTAGGTTCACCGGCCCCTAAAATGACACATTGAAAAGACACAATGGCTCTTTAAGTGGTGTTTTTGCATTTACATCTAGTCGACTACTCAATAAAAGAGCAAGTTTATGTGCTGACCATTAGGCGAGGCTATCTTAACTATACGTTAAGTAATATGTTAAAGATTAACAATGCTCATTTTGTAACACGCTTTGAATGTCTTTTGGTCAAACATGTCAAATTCAAGATTACAACAAAAAGTGACGAGAAAATGGCCCAGTTCCAACGTTGTCAATTCGTATTTCGAATAACAGAAAGAATCACAGATACGTGTCCATTACAGCTAGTTACTGTAAAGAAATTATGCTTTTTTTTACACTCCGACGTTTGTATTATGTTTACCTTTGAAGCCAAACTCTTCCAAAGTTGTCTTCAGGGCGCCCCGTTGACTGGCGTCATACCAAAATACTACAACTCCCAATGACCAGTTATGTTCGCTGCCATGTTAGTAGTTTTCTCATTCATAAGAACCAGTGTTTAGTGTCATTTAGAAAATACATTTCCCATAAGCCCATATATCCTCCCGGAACTGTCGCCCTCGTTTCCGTGGTCACCAGAAAATCGGTTCGCCGCTTGTTTCCTGTTGCAGCAAGGAGAGCGGCGGCGTCGAGGCAGACCGGGACGACTTAACACCATCACCTACACAACATCCACAATACGATGAAACTATCAGCAATATTACCCTTTCTCTGTGACCGTATCATCTGCATTACACTGCTGGTAAATACTTTGCTTCTCGCCCTGCCGTTGACACAGTCGATGACAGCTAACGTGTTAGCTAATGTTAGCACCATTGCTAGCTAACAGAGAAGCCTCTACTGTCATTAGACGTGGCTTATGGTGTGACTTCTTGTGCAAAATAGATAATTCACTGCTGATGATTTAGTTATTCTGTAAAAAGGTGGACGAGTTTTTGTGTGCAACTGTAGCGTTTCGCTCTAAGCAGCCGGTTTTGTTTAGTGACGTTGCCTTGTTAATAACTGTAATTATTTTGTATACTACTGCTATTTATGTCAAGTATAAGACTGCACACTGTGTGTCCAGACTTAGTATTTTTTGTTACTAGTTTGTGGATGTACGTGAGGTTACAAGATTGATAGCTATTGCTGATACACTTTTTTTTTAGATGATGATGTATGGTTCCTTAAAGTGTTAACTACGTTGTTTTGCATGTGTGACCGAGCTGACGTGTTGTAATGTCGTTGTTTTACTGTAATAAGATAAAGGCATGCTTTTGTGAATGATGCGCACCGGTTGGTGAATTCCTCTGTTGTGTCTCAATCTCATTGGCTCACAACCCGGAAGTAAGCGGTGCAGTTGTGTTGTTACTTTTACCAACTACAGTGAGTCATTTTTGACATTTGGAAGCTTTGTGATGCAAACTTTTAAAATGTGGTGCAAATCGTTTTTAATCCTATCCTTTCTCAATGTCTATTATAACTTGTACTTTGTTCACATCATATGTTTTACATGTTGACACTTACAAAAGTTCAAAGGAACTTTTGTTTATTGAGGATCCCCATTAGCCAACGCACAAACGCCAGGCTAGTCTTCCTGGGGGTCCTTTTCAAAAGTTCAAAGATCCAGTTACAAAACATACAGAAATACCTACTTAGTGGCCTAGTGGTTAGAGTGTCCGCCCTGTGATCGGTAGGTTGTGGTTCAAACCCCGGCCGAGTCATACCAAAGACTATACAAATGGGACCCATTACCTCCCTGCTTGACACTCAGCATCAAGGGTTGGAATTGGGGGTTAAATCACCAAAAATGATTCCCGGGCGCGGCACCGCAGCTGAGGTGAGGCTCAGGTGAGGGGCGCCCATTGCACCCCTCACCTCCCAGCGGGTGAACAAGGGGATGGGTTAAATGCAGAGGACACATTTCACCACACCTAGTGTGTGACAATCATTGGTACTTTAAATCCAATTACAAATAAAAGAAAGGACAACGGAAAATAAAAATACAATTCTCCAAATAATAAAATAAAATAACAGTACACAGATACAGTTAGAGAACATACGCAGATCCAGTTACAATAAAAGAAAGGGAAAAGAAAAAGAACATTCTCAAAATAATACAAAAAATAACAGTACACAGATCCAGTTACAGAACATACGCAAATCCAGTTACAATAAAAGAAAGGAAAAAGGTAAAGAGAAAAAAAGAAAAAGTTTGCAAACTGATAACATGAAAGATTAACTCTTGAATCTAAAAAGTGACTTTACATGTTTCTTAAATGCTTTTTTTTTACTGGGAATAGTCCTAATATTGATATGAAGAGTATTCCATAATTAAATGCCTTTGTATACAACAGTGCTTTTCATTGAATTAGTTATTGGTCGTGGTAATGCAAGTAGACCTTGAGTTGAAGCTCTATTGATTTTGAATCCAATATTGTGTTTGCATACATTTTGTCATTTAAATTGTGTATACTTCTTGTGTCAAGAAGGAAAGGAAATTGTGTACACTTCCTGTGTCAAGAAGGGAAGGAAGGTTTTGGGAAAAAAATAATGGATAAGTAATAGGGCTGTGAATCTTTGGGTGTCCCACGATTCGATTCAATATCGATTCTTAGGATCACGATTCGATTCAAAATCGATTTTTTTTTTTTTCAATTCAACACGATTCTCGATTTAAAGATTTGTTCCCGATTCAAAACGATTCTCTATTAATTCAATACATAGGATTTCAGCAGGATCTACCCCAGTCTGCTGACATGCAAGCAGAGCAGTAGATTTTTGTAAAAAGCTTTTAAAATTGTAAAGGACAATGTTTTATCAACTGATTGCAATGATGTAAATTTCTTTTAACTATTAAATGAACCAAAAATATGACTTATTTTATCTTTGTGAAAATATTGGACACAGTGTGTTGTCAAGCTTATGAGATGCGATGCAAGTGTAAGCCACTGTGACACTATTGTTCATTTATTTTTATTTTTATAAATGTCTAATGATAATTGCAATGAGGGATTTTTAATTACTAATATGTTGAAATTGTAACTAATATTGATACTGTTGTTGATAATATTCATTTTTGTTTCACTACTTTTGGTTTGTTCTGTGTCGTGTTTGTGTCTCCTCTCAATTGCTCTGTTTATTGCAGTTCTGAGTGTTGCTGGGTCGGGTTTGGTTTTGGAATTAGATTGCATTGTTATGGTATTGCTGTGTATTGTTTTGTTGGATTGATTAATAAAAAAATAAAAAAAATTAAATTAAAATAAAAATCGATTTAAAAAAAAAAAGATAATCGATTCTGAATCGCACAACGTGAGAATCGCGATTAGAATTCGAATCAATGTTTTCCCGCACCCTTAATAAGTAATTACATTTTGAGTGTTAAGGAATTAGAATGAATAAACATGTTAAAAATACTGGATAAGTAATTACATTTTGAGTGTTAAGGAATTAGAAGGAATAAACATGTTAAAATAAGGCTAATCACCTAATTAAATATTAAGAGTAAGAAAAGGATACATGTTAATAATGAAATATTTTGACATAATCACACAATTTATACAAGTATTTAATGGATAAATTGTGTTGCTTCATCAGGTTAAACATACAAATTTTATTGGGTGGGAACCGTATTGTTTCATTTCAACCTTTCATCCACATGGCAACGGCATTCTGGCTGGCTTGAAACAATAGTTTTTCGGCAAGGTGTTCCAGAGTAGAAACGTCTGATAATGAATACATAATAAAATAAATGTCTGCAAGCAGTTACTTTTTGATAACCATGAAATCTGCCGTGCCGACCGCACGCCACAGCTGGTAACAACAATGGTAAACAACAAGGCTGTGTTTGTGCTGTCTTTACTGCTATTAGCAGCAGCTATTAGCTATTGGCAACAAAACCTCATCAACCTTTAGCAAGTAGACGTGCAGCAGACAGACATACACATTTAATAATATTACACGTGTCACATTCTTTTAAATATTACCAGTTTACAACAATGTCAAGTTGGGACTACCAGACGAACGAGTGCTTCTTCTGTCATATCCAATCTTTATATCCGATGGTTTTGGTTACTGGGAATGTACTCCAGATATCCTCAGAGCTGAAAACATATTATAACCACACGTCTGTGGCAACTCTGCCACCCAGAATTGACTGCATTTGTTCAGGAGAGTTTTTTTTTTAACCATCTACTCGATAGTTATGTCAATGGAGTTGTAAGGGATTTATTCCAGTGTCTCTGTCTGTGTCTGGTTAAAGTGCCATTTGTGGTGAGGCATCATATCATCAGTGACCCATTCCTATCTGGTCTTGAGTTCTTGTTGATCTGACATTGTGCATTCCTTTTTTTAACGTGGCATGTGGACAGGGCCTTTAATCTTTTATTATAGTAGAGTTGTTGATTGTTGGCGAGTTTAAGCTGCACCAAGTCTGTTCCTTTCTCCGGTCCTCCATTTAACTTAAAAGGGAACTGCACATTTTGGGGAATTTTGCCTATCGTTCACAATCATTATGAAAGACATGACGATGGATGTATTTTTTTTAATGCATGCTAAATATTAAATAAATATGATCAAAAGTCCGCTTACAGTGGAGACTATGGTAGTTGCTCTATTCCGCCTATAAAGCCCTTAAAACAACATCCAAACACCTCCATTAAGGTTTCATATACATGATGTAAGTATATATGTAATTTAGTAACGGGCACATTTATAATAACATTTAATATTTACGTATTTAGCTCATTTTAAGCATAAGTGGCGCATTGATTTTAAAAAATGCATCATGACCTTGTTTATTTTTTTCACTGATTACTACTCACTGCAGACTTTAATGAGAGCCAACAAACATAATAATAAAACATAACTTCCTGTGCAAGGTCTGCTGTCATTAGGATGCTCCTATATTCCCATTTAGATTAAGAATGATTTATAATCCACGCAAAGAAAAGCGAGGTTGAACCAAGCGTCTTTTCGTGTTGTTCTTGCTAAACCTTGGGTCTAAATTGGCTGTCAAAGTGTACAAACTTGTCGGAGTATGTCCTCTTCCTTCTACTATCCAGCTGAGAGGTATGATTTATGATCTACAATAAACTTTCACAAGCAAAGCGATGAAGCAGCTATCACCCAGTCGATCATGTCAACATTAACACTCAAGCTTGTGATCACTGCGCCGCTATGAATAGTTTGTCTGCATTAGCGCTTAAAATAAAAATACCACTAACACTTGATTAATATTTAAGTCACAAAATGTAAATGTATTATTGTTGGTGCCATTTGGATGTTTTTTTACTGGGTTTAATGGGCAAAATAGAGGACCTCCAATTGGCTGCGCTGTAAACAGACTTTTATTTATGAGTTAGAATGCATTAAAAAAATACATCCGTCATCATGTCTTATATGATTGTAAATGATAAGCAAAATTCCAAAAAAAAGTGGACTTCTACCTCTTAAAAGGAGGGTCCTAATATAAAGTGGACTTCTACCTCTTAAAAGGAGGGTCCTAATATCAGCATTATATTTTGTCAGTTGTTCATTGATGTTTGTTCCTTTTAGCTTGACTCTCTCATCTTGTAATTTTTGTTGGTAAATTTTATGATGCTACAAGTGTGGTGTGAGTTCTGCCATACATTGGAATGCATGTGTCAATGCTGTTGTCATCCACATCCTCCCACTTTTGAATGCAGAATGTGGCCATTTGTGACACAAAGCCTACATGTGACATAAAGCCCAGTCACAATCTCAATATTAACTTGTGCGCTTTTTCTGTAAAAAAATCATTAATGTTACATTTTCATGTATTTTGTGTGTAACGCCTTAATATATGAAAATACTTTACACTTGTGAGAAACATCCGGGGGTTTAATAGACCCATATAAACTATCAGGGGTGATTCTTTTGCCGAACGCATACAGTAAGTATTTAACTGGTCGTGAAAGATGGAGATGACACACATTTACATGCAGATAAATACACCTAAAGGATTGTTTGTTCTCTTAGAGTTCACAGTTATTTGTTTTTGGGTGTGTTCCCACTTACCGTGTGGTTTGGTTAATATTAACTCTTCTCTGTGTGTCTTATTCCTATAGAAGCCTGGTGTGCTTGCAAATGATGTGATTTGACTTGAGCCAGTTAACCCCTAACGATCCAATAAACCTATTCTCATACATAATCGGGCTTTAACATTGCCCACTCTTTACTTTACCCGGCGTGGTTTACATTATTGGAAAGTTTAGATTCCAGAATACAGTTATAACTCTTTGAACACAAAATATTATTCCAAAACATGGACATGTATGCCAATCATCGTTGGAGCCTCACAGTGTTGCAGAGAAATAAGGTCATGTTGGGTTGACCTTAAGCTAATAAATGTATTCCAGTAAAATGGTTAGTCCACCTCTAACCCTAAACACACATACTTCCATAATTTTTGTCAAAGGCGCATCATTTTTACACAAAAAATGTATCGTGAATTTGGTTAGTATGGATGGCTTAGCCACATGGTGCTACATAAACAACTATGAACTGTAAACATTTGATTGACACCTCACTCAAAACAATAGAACATTGTGCACCTAATTTCCTCTGGGACACAAGTCAAAACTAAGGCTGCAGCTAACGATTATTTTTCTATCGATTAATCCATAGATTATTTTTTTCGATTAATCGGTTAATCTATAGATTATTTTTTCGATTCATCTATAGATTATTTTTCCTTTTACCGATTATTTTTTATTTTATTTTATTTAAAATGAAGATGAAAAAATAAAAGTAGGCCAGTTTTTTTCAAAAGGCATGGCTTTTATTTACAAAAAAAAAAGTATGGCCACTCAGTCAACATTGACAACAACATGACAAAATATTCTGTAACAATGTAAACATTTAAAACTTTTAACATTTAACAAAATTAAAAGTAGCTTATTTGCTTTTTAATGTGCAAATATAAAAGTAAACATCCAGTGCAAATCTTAATATTCTGCAATAGTATAAGCATTTCAAAAGTAAAAGTATTGCTTATTTTGCTTTAAAATGTGCAAAAATAAAGATAAACATCCAATACAAAAAAGTGCAAAACGAAATATTCTGTAACAACAGTGTACACATTTCAACAAAAGTGAAAGTATTGCTTATTTGCTAAAATGTGCAAAAATAAAGATAAACATCCAATACAAAAAAGTGCCAATCTAAATATTCTGGAGCACTGTAAACATTAAGTATTGCTTTTAAAATGTGCAAAATAAACATCCAGTCCAACACAGTACACAATAACCAATTCTACTCATTCCAGTGAGTGACTAACAGTTGTAATGAAGAAAGGTTAGCATGTCTACTTGCTTTGCTTCTTTTCTTGTTTACAATATTCCCAGCAGCTGAAAATAGGCGCTCAGAAGGGGTCGATGTGGCTGGAACTGAGAGGTAATTAGCCTTCACCTCAAACCAGGACTGCGAGCGAGCTGAGCTGCAGTTTAAGTTTCTAGTAGGTCAACGGGCTCATAGTGATGTTACTAGTAGTTGACTGGGAGGTGTTTATTATCATTTGGGGAGAGTCCGCTGCCTGATGCTTACCTGCTAAACACCTATCTGCTCGACGCTGAAGCGCTGACTACATGCGCTATGAATACGCACTGCTGATTGGCTGATAATGCTTCGTGTGTACCAATCAGATGGTTGTGTGGGTGGGACAATGCTGCGTGTGTACCAATCAGATGGTTGTATGGGTGGGACAATGCTGCATGCTGGGACAGAGGCAGAGGAGCAAAGCAACTTGTTAAGACTTTAGCAGCTAAAGTTAGCTTTAGCTTAGAAACTCGTTCGGTACACCCCCGTACCGAACCGAAAGCCCCGTACCGAAACGGTTCAATACAAAACACATACCGTTACACCCCTAGCAGATACAAATGACACATTCATGTTTTTGTGTAATGATGACAACGTATGCTAACGCGGACGATTGACTAGTTGATGGTTGATGGTTTTCTTTTCAAATGTTCGTTCGTAGCCGTTGTGCTGCTATGATAGGCCATTTCCGCTCGACACAGTATGCATACAACAACATTAATAGGCTGTGTATTGAAATACTCCCACACTTTTGACGACTTTTGGCGTGCGTTTTTCCCCTCGCTCGCACAGTCTGCTTTGCGCTCCGCCATGACGGTAGTGTGATGTAATTATGCGACGCGTCGACGCACAAAAACGGCGTCGACGTATTTACATAACCGATGACGTCGACTATGTCGACGCGTCGTTTCAGCCTTAGTCAAAACATACCAACCAATTACAGCCAATCTTCATGGCGACTGATCCATTAAAGAGCCAATAAAATTGTGAAAATGCTGATAAGCTGGCTAATGACTGGGCTTTCGACGTTAGCACATAGAAGTCATGCGTAGGGACGGGCACCGGAAACCAGTTCTATAATGGCACCGATGCCACCGTGAATGGTAGTACGAGTAACTAACTAAAATTTCACATTACGGTTATTGTGTTTAAAATGATCAATCAATCAATCAATGTTTATTTATATAGCCCTAAATCACAAGTGTCTCAAAGATCACAGTGATCATTATTATCGCAGTATTGTTGAATGTGCTCAAAAAGTACTTAGACACACAATTCAATCTTTTGACCAAGTATTTTTTTTTAAACTAACATGAATAGACACATAGTTACAAAAACCACTATTTTCAATGTTTTGTTTTTTTGTGCCTCTCAGACAGTGTTTTAGTAATAGTCTGTTCTGTTGTAATGGCTAAGATTTTATTGTTTTAAATATTGGGTTGTACTATATCACTTTAGGATTTATTTAAATGAAAAGTCTGTAAAAATAAAATATTTTACTACTATCTATTAATTCGGTGTGCGTTGTAACGACCTACTATGTTCAGCGGTGCTTGAACGTGCCGTAAAAACACCTCCGTCTCGTATTCCTCTGAGTATAGAACTCACTCTGTTCTAAGGCCCCGTTTACACTAATTCGTATAAGGTTATCCAGGGTAAATCACACCTAACCTTATCCGTATCCATACACAACAATGCCACCGTTTAAGACCCCCTGCCCCCTCCGTCCGCTGGCGCAACGCGACCTCGTACGCATGCGCACGTCATAGTCATCTCCAGTGTTGCTTTGTGTGCGAGTTCTTAAATGTAACTTATCTGAACAATATCCAGTGTTGTGGTATACAGTATATATTAACTGGAATCCCGTGTGCTGTGGGGCCCACCTGAGACATCATAAATTAATCAAATCTTTCTTAGACACGTAAACAATGTGATAAAGAACATTTAACATTAATCAATCTTGGGATCTAGATATCTGGTCAGGACTCCTCACTCTTTTGCCTTCCCCTTCATTGTCCATTCGTTTTTGGTGACTTTATATACTCTGGACCTAGACGTCGAGTCTGCGACATACATGGCGGACAATAACTGTTACAGTCTGCTTTGCCAGTCCAAAAGCATTCACTGTTTTCCTCGACGGCCAGGTAATATTGATTGATTGATAGTTTAGTGTGGATGAAACGGGGCTTAGGCTAAATAATTATTTGTTTAAGGGGTTAAACAACTTAGTGTAGACATGGCCGAGAGGTTCAGTGTGCACAATTGAATATCTTAGTTGCTCAGACTGTAATGTGTTTATGTAAGTTTAGTTTTCAGTTCAGTTTCAGTTTATTTTGAACATGCATACAATACAATGTAATGCATCACATATTTCCAGTTGTTTCATGACAGCACGTCCGAAAAGGAGTTGGAAGAAGCTGATCTTACTTAATTCTACCCCTGTATCCCATTTCCTTGTTCTCTGTAACAGAACAGTGAATAAATAAATAATATACAATATTCATTTTTATCTCAAAAGAAAAAAAAGGGTTTGAGATGTTCATTATAATTATTGTTCTGTGTACTTTGAACACTGTAGTTTGAACAGTCTCTTAAACTGAATTATATTGGTGCTTTGTTTGATTTATTTTGTTAATCCATTCCATAATTTAATTACACATACTGATATGCTAAAGGTTTTAAATGTTGTACAAGTTGTACAAATGTTTTAAATTTGATTTTCCTCTAAGGTTATATTTCTCCTCTTTTGTTGAAAATAATTGTTGTACGTTCTTGGGTAGCAAGTTATAGTTTGCTTTGTACATAATTTTAGCTGTTTGCAAATGCACCAAATCGTTGAATTTCAATATTGATTCAATAAATAAAGGGTTTGTATGTTCTCTATAGCCCACACTATGTATTATTTTAATTGATCTTTTTTATAAGACCGTTACTGAATGAAGTGCACATTTGAAGTTGTTTCACCATATTTCTACACAATAATTCAGATATGCTAACACCAGCGAGCAGTAAAGAATATGAAGTGATTTTTGGTCTAGAACATGTTTTGCTTTATTCATTATTAACATGTTTCTTGCTACTTTATGTTGTGTATTTTTTACATGAGATTTCCAGTTCGTTTTATCATCTATTATTACACCCAAAAGTGTGTTTTCTTTTACCCTTTCAATGTCTACTCCATCTATTTGTATTTGTGTTGGACTTTCCCTTCCACTGTTACCAAATAGCATTATTTTAGTTTTACTGAGATTCAAAGAGTCTGTTTTTGTCAAACCATCTTTGTAATTTGTTAATTTCTTCTGTTATTATTTGTATTAGCTTTTGTGTGTAGCAAGCTGGGGGCACTCATTCTGTGAGTTCATTAACAAATTGCAGTTATCAATATTTGGAATAATAATGTTCTCCATAATTTTAAAGGGAAACTGCACTTTTGAATGTTGCTTATCACAATCATTATGAAAGACATGACAACGAATGGATTTGTTTTTAATGCATTCTGAATATTAAATAAATGCGATCAAAAGTCAGCTTACAATGGAGCCTATAGGAGCTGTTCAATTCTGCCTATAGAGCCCCTAAAAAACATTCAATTACCTCCATTAGGGTTTTTTTTAATACAAACCCCGTTTCCATATGAGTTGGGAAATTGTGTTAGATATAAATATAAACGGAATACAATGATTTGCAAATCATTTTCAACCCATATTCAATTGAATGCACTACAAAGACAAGATATTTGATGTTCAAACTCATAAACTTTATTTTTTTTTTGCAAATAATAATTAACTTAGAATTTCATGGCTGCAACATGTGCCAAAGTAGTTGGGAAAGGGCATGTTCACCACTGTGTTACATGGCCTTTCCTTTTAACAACACTCAGTAAACGTTTGGGAACTGAGGAGACACATTTTTTAAGCTTCTCAGGTGGAATTCTTTCCCATTCTTGCTTGATGTACAGCTTAAGTTGTTCAACAGTCCAGGGGTCTCCGTTGTGGTATTTTAGGCTTCATAATGCGCCACACATTTTCAATGGGAGACCGGTCTGGACTACAGGCAGGCCAGTCTAGTACCCGCACTCTTTTACTATGAAGCTACGTTGATGTAACACGTGGCTTGGCATTGTCTTGCTGAAATAAGCAGGGGCCTCCATGGTAACGTTGCTTGGATGGCAACATATGTTGCTCCAAAACCTGTATGTACCTTTCAGCTTTAATGGTGCCTTTACAGATGTGTAAGTTACCCATGTCTTGGGCACTAATACACCCCCATACCATCACAGATGCTGGCTTTTCAACTTTGCGCCTATAACAATCCGGATGGTTCTTTTCCTCTTTGGTCCGGAGGACACGACGTCCAGTTTCCAAAAACAATTTGAAATGTGGACTCGTCAGACCACAGAACACTTTTCCACTTTGTATCAGTCCATCTTAGATGAGCTCAGGCCCATCTGGGTGTTGTTGATAAACGGTTTTCGCCTTGCATAGGAGAGTTTTAACTTGCACTTACAGATGTAGCGACCAACTGTCGTTACTGACAGTGGGTTTCTGAAGTGTTCCTTAGCCCATGTGGTGATATCATTTACACACTGATGTTGCTTGTCGATGCAGTACAGCCTGAGGGATCGAAGGTCACGGGCTGAGCTGCTTACGTGCAGCGATTTCTCCAGATTCTCTGAACCCTTTGATGATATTACGGACCGTAGATGGTGAAATCCCTAAATTCCTTGCAATAGCTGGTTCTTAAACTGTTCAACAATTTGCTCACGCATTTGTGAGTAACCCTCGCCTCATCCTTGTTTGTGAATGACTGAGCGTTTCAGGGAATCTACTTTTATACCCAATCATGGCACCCACCTGTTCCCAATTTGCCTGCACACCTGTGGGATGTTCCAAATAAGTGTTTGATGAGCATTCCTCAACTTTATCAGTATTTATTGCCACTTTTCCCAACTTCTTTGTTACGTGTTGCTGGCATCAAATTCTAAAGTTAATGATTATTTGCGCAAAAAAAAAATGTTTATCAGTTTGAACATCAAATATGTTGTCTTTGTAGCATATTCAACTGAATATGGGCTGAAAATGATTTGCAAATCATTGTATTCCGTTTATATTTACATCTCACACAATTACCCAACTCATATGGAAACGAGGTTTGTACATTATGTAAGTATATATGTAAGGTAGTAACGGGCACATTTATAATAATATTAAATATTTATGTAGTGTGATCTTTTTAAGCATACTAGGTTAGTATTCAAAAATGCATCACAATGTTTGCTTTTTTTCCCTTCATCACTGATTTCTACTCACTGCAGACTTTGAGAGCCAACAAACATAATAAAACACCACTTACTGTATAAGGTCCGCTGTCATTAAGATGCCGACTGCAAGGTTGTTCATATATTCTCATTTAGATGAAAAATGTCTCTTAATCCTCGTGAAGAAACGGGGTGGGGGAGGGTTGGGGACCAAGTGCTTTTCGTGTCGTCCTCGCCAGTTCCAGGTCCTATATGGCTGTCAACGTGTCCCAACTTGTCAAATTATATTAACAGCCATCTTCTGTCTAGGTGAGAGGCATGATTTATGATCTACAATAAATGTGCATGATTCCAAGAGGGACAAGTGGTAGAAAATGAATAAATAATAAATGATAAATGGGTTATACTTGTATAGCGCTTTTCTACCTTCAAGGTACTCAAAGCGCTTTGACACTATTTCCACATTCACCCATTCACACACACATTCACACACTGATGGCGGGAGCTGCCATGCAAGGCGCTAACCAGCAGCCATCAGGAGCAAGGGTGAAGTGTCTTGCCAAAGGACACAACGGACGTGACTAGGATGGTAGAAGGTGGGGATTGAACCCCAGTAACCAGCAACCCTCCGATTGCTGGCCCGGCCACTCTACCAACTTCGCCACAAATGGATGGAATAGACTTATAGGGAGCTGGGGAACGAGGAAGCAGCTGATCAGTCGATGATGTAAACATCAGCACACAGGAAGTGAACACGGCGCCACCATTAATAATTTGTCTGTGTTATAATATTAATATCACTAATACTAGGTCAGTATTCAAGTCACAAAATGTAAATGGGGTATTGTTGTTCGCTTTTTGAATGGTTATCGGATTTTATGGGCAGAATAGTGGAGCTCCCATTGGCTCAGTGGAATTTTATTTAATATTTAGAATGCATTTAAAAAAAGAAACATCCGTCATGTCTTTCATAATGATTGTGAACCATAGGCAAAATTCCAAAAGGGCAGTTTTTCCTTTAATGTAAATATAAATGGGTCCTGTTAGGCAAAATAGTGTGTAGCTCTAACTTGTATGCCAGGAGACTCCATATGGAAGTGCTAAAAACTACACAGTGGTTGAAGGAAAAAGACAATTGAAGTGGAGCCACGTAAATAAAACCACTTAAAAAAAGACGCAACCTGAAGAGGCAGTCAGAAACCAGCTTGAAGGTGGTCTGTAAAACAATATATTAGGGGTGTAACGGTACACAAGAATTTCGGTTTGGTACTACCTCGGTTTAGAGGTCACGGTTCGGGTCATTTTCGGTACAGTAAGAAAACAACAAAATATAAATTATTTGGTTATTTACCAAATTTGTTAACAATGACTTTATCCTTTTAACATTAGGAACACTATAATAATTCTGCCCATGTTAATCCACATTAAACTGCCTCAAGTTGTTGCTCAGATTAAATAAAATGACAAAACTTTTCTTCTACATATAAAAAGTGCAACATTAAACAGTTTCAAGTCAACTCATCATGCTTAATTTATTACAGCATTTGGGAAGCCTGTAGTTGATTTTTATTATGTAAATGTTATATTTGTATCAACATGTGATAGCAGGGACCCTGCCATTCAAAACTAGGCTGCTCCATTACAAATGATTAATGTAACTATAGCTGAAAAAATAGTACAATACCAATAGGAGAGACTATTCATCCCTGAACACCATGGAGTTCATGTAGGCTTAATGATGCAGTTACATTATTATATCAACTATCAGAGACAGAAATTCTTCATTTAACATAATGTCTTTTTTTGCTGCTTCAACACAGAAAAAGGTAAAGTGAAATAACAGACAGACTGGGCTTTGCTGTCTGTAACACACACACACACACGCGCGCACACACACACACCGCAAAATGAGCTAACGTTACGCTAAAAGCGAATTAGCCTTCACCTCAAGCCAGGACTGCGAGCGAGCTGAGCTGCAGTTTATATTTCTAGAAGGTCAACGGGCTCATAGTGATGTTACTAGTAGTTGACTGGGAGGTGTTTATTATAATTTGGGGAGAGTCCGCTGCTTGATGCTTACTTGCTAAACGCTAAGCACTGACTACATGCGCTCTGAATATGCACTGCTGATTGGCTGTTACCGCTCTTAATACGCACTGCTGATTGGCTGTTACCGCTCTTAATACGCACTGCTGATTGGCTGTTACTGCTCTGTATGTAGCTAATCAGATGGTTGTGTGGGTGGAACAATGCTGGGTGCTGTGTACTGACAGAGACAGGCAGAAGGAAGCGGAGCAGCTTGTTAAGACTTTAACTTAGCTTAATATGTTTGTGTGGAAACTCGTTCGGTACACCTCCGAACCGAACCGAACCGAACTCCCCGTACCGAAACGGTTCAATACAAATACACGTACCGTTACACCCCTACAATATATGCAACATTTTGACCAAAGAACCACCATTACATGTTATGTAGACCACAAGGGAGTATTAAATGTAGAAAAAAAGTTTTAATATGACCCGTTTAAAAAAGTATTACTAACTGCAGCGAGTTTTACCGCGGTTATCATTAATACTGTTTATCGTTACATCCCTAACTACTACCAAATTAGTACATTAAAAATGGGGACTGTACCCAAGCTGGTACATTTAAATTCCTTATTATTGTTTTGGAGTTTTGCAACATTTAACTTGAGCCGACCAGTAATTTCAATACTTCAATAATATAATAATAATAGTAATGGATTAGATTTGTATAGCGCTTTTCTAGACACTCAAAGCGCTTCATAGAACTGAGACCCATCATTCATTCACTCCACATTCACACATTGATGATGTTAAGCTACATTTGTAGCCACAGTTGCTCTAGGGTAGTTTGACGGAAGCGGGGCTGCAAATTTGCACTTAGGCCCCTCCAACCACCACCAAATATTTATTCACATACATACACCAGTGTGAATATAAAACACATATAAATAAAATACTTATTGTGTACTTTATATTTTTTCTTCACTATAAATAACTTTGTAGAGTGTGCACAAGATTGTCTCAAAATTAATCAAAAAAGCAATTTAAAAGAATATAATGCCTTGTGAATTGATGTTGCAATCCATAATCTATTAAATCGATCTACTTCTTTTTTCGTTCTGGTTACTACTGTTCACATCAGCACCGGTGCCATTATAAAATCGGGTTATACAGTAGTACCCATCCCTAGTTGATTTGAGTTGAAAAAAAATCTTTTTTAATTCCAGCCAACTTCTAGGTGCAGTGATTGCTTGCTGTCTTTACAAATAATTGATTTTTGAACTTATGTTAATCGACATTGATCGTTTTGTGTCTTATTGCGACGCGTTTAAGAATCGATGTTCTCCTGGCCCACCCTTTGTGAAAAGGCAGCAACCAAACTGGGTTGCAGACCAAATGTTTGATTCCTAGCAAACTGTTACATTGTTTCGTTTTAAGAAACTACATCAAACATTCTGTTCCATCTGTCATTTGAACCAATCAGGTTGAAGCACAAATGTCCTCATGATAATAACCACAGGCACTAAACAAATATAACTAGGAATTCACTCATGTCCTCCGTTTGGAATGTATTCAGATAGCACGTCAGCTGTTGGCTAACCTGACTGATTCTTATTAAAAATCTCCATGGCGTCCATGTTGTTTTTTATCAACTAAATTTTTGGTTCACCAAACTGTTTTTGTGAACAAGAAGAGAACAGAGCAATCTTATGTTGCTAATTTCAGAAGGGGGGGGATATGTTAACTGATTCAAAAGCGAACTTTAGATGTTTGCATTGTTGTGTTTTTGGTCCCAATTGCTGATTAAGAGTTCGTGTTTGCAGGTGATGGGCCTCTCCACCCCTGGACAAGCAGAAATCACTAGTTTGGACTCAGGCAACATTGATGACGTTCTTAGTAAGACATCACAGAACATAACTTTCTAAACTGGATTCATATCCCTAAATGTGTGATCATTAATGTGCGTGTGTGTGTGTGTCTCTGCAGACAATGCTGGGGTTTCCTTAGTAAACTTTTATGCAGACTGGTAAGTCACTTGCTCTCCTGCAATGTCTAACAATGTCAACATTGTTGGAATTCCACTTGTAAGGCAAATGTTTGCTACCAATGTAACATGGAAAGTGAATGCAGTGGAACCTCTACGGTCCAACACAATCCGTTCCAGGACACTGTTTGAAACAAATTTTCCAATTGAGATTACTGGAAATTGAAATAGGCTGTCCAAGTGTAATTCCATCAGTCATAACAAAGTGTAAAAGGGTTGCATGCATCTTCTAAGACAAACTGAACAGTTTGATTCAATGTCCTGTGAATACAATGATTGGATCAATGAGAATATATCAATAGGTATGTAAAAAGACGTTTGACATCTACTGTTTTGCATCAAAAATATCACATTGTCTTTCATTGGAAACATTTTGATTTTATTAAAACACAGTTAGGTAATGAAAGAAAATTATCGGATTATCGGACAAAAGTTGTTGTTCCATCAAAGAGAAGATGTGAACCTCCCCTTCCCTTCTTCTCTGCTCAGGTGCAGATTTAGTCAGATGCTCCATCCCATTTTCGAGGAGGCATCTAACATCGTGCGGGTGGAGTTCCCCGAAATGAAGCAGGTGGTGTTTGCGCGTGTTGACTGCGATCAACATTGTGAGTATTGGCTGCTTTTCCCTTCCCTCTGTGTTCCATGCAGCTTTTGTGAAAACACACCACACAGTACTCATGTCAGTGTAGTTTTTAAGTGGGCCGTTCTGAGAAGTAAACTACATCTCCCATAATCTCCTGGGCTCTGCGGGCGAGCAAAGCAAAGAACTGGAACCTTCTGCAAAGTTTAAATCAGGAGTATGAGCACATTTTGGTTTTGCAGTAAACAAACGATTAAGGAGAAAACGTGGTTGGAGTCTCTCGCCAGTCCTACAAATTATTAGACAAGCAGCCCTTTCCTTTTTGCCTAATTCCTCATGTGGGAGTGCGGACCTGCAAAAAAATACTGTGGCGTTATGGACAAAATACAATATAAATGATATCAACTTGGCCGACAGTAGAGCTTTTAATACTGTCGTTAAATCATGATAATGCATTTTGTTGACACATTCTAGCTGTCCACAGATTTGACAGCGACAAGCAAACGACCGCGTCCTCAACGCAATGTAGCATTCTCTCTGGCGGCTAATGTCCCTCCACAGTGCAAAGCCACTTCTACGTCACCATTTCTTGCCCCCTTGGCAGCAAATAAACTAAGTTTTTTTCATCTATTATTATCACTGGAGGACACGGAATAACTCAACATGCCACACTACACACCTTAGGAGGATATGTTATCCGCATGCAAGAGCTCTTGTATGTTGACAAATTGGCTGAATTGATACAAGTATATACAGTAATGATACAAAGTACTATAGTATCAGGTCGCTACCACAGCGGTTACATCGCAATTTTTTTTACTATTAATATATATTTTTTCGGTGTTGTTATTGTTTATAGACTCATGAATTAAGTCCTTGGACACAGGAGGACTTGAAGGGCAAAAACTGGGAATGGAATGATTCGTTGCTGATATGATTCAGGGACTGTAACTACACGATCGGTCCACGCATGAGCAAAGACTACGTCACTTCCTGGACTAGCAATTTTTTGGGCCGTTACGTTCTGTGATTTTTAAATGTTTTAATAATGGTTTGTATAAAAAATAACATAGGAGTAAAATTACAAGAATATAAACATAAACATGTACCGTAGTAGATTTAAAAGAATCAAGGATTATTATCGCAAAATTTTCAAACACTTTCACTATTCTGTCATTGTAATAAATGACGCACAGGGGCACCACTGATTTACATCGCACAATTTATTTTTAAAATGTTGATTTTATTTTATTTTTTAAACAATGCACTTACTGTTACTCAAATCTATACCTGCGGCCCAACAAAAAATTTACTTTTAAATTATCAGTATTGTGATTGGATGTATTTGATGTATATAAAGTAGTAAAATTTATTTGCCATCTAAGGCCGCTGAGCATATACCAGATAATATATTGTGATCCATATTGTTATTGAAGTAGGCTGCAATATATATCGGGGGCGTCGTGGCGAAGTTGGTAGAGTGGCCGTGCCAGCAATCGGAGGGTTGCTGGTTACTGGGGTTCAATCCCCACCTTCTACCATCCTAGTCACGTCCGTTGTGTCCTTGGGCAAGACACTTCACCCTTGCCCCTGATGGCTGCTGGTTAGCGCCTTGCATGGCAGCTCCCGCCATCAGTGTGTGAATGTGTGTGTGAATGGGTGAATGTGGAAATACTGTCAAAGCGCTTTGAGTACCTTGAAGGTAGAAAAGCGCTATACAAGTATAACCCATTTATCATTTATCATTTATAATACAGATTTTAGGCCATATCGCTCATCCTTACCATCCGCTAGAAAATATTCTTGATGTAAAACCAAGAAGCTAGAAAGGCCAAATATCAATTTGTAAGATATTTACATTATTAAAAGTTCAAACCAAGAAGCTAGAAAGGCCAAATATCAATTTGTAAGATATTTACATTATTAAAAGTTCAATAGTCAGTTTCTGAGAATCAGCATTCTCCAAACTAAAACAAAAAAGTCCACTATGAACTGAGCTCTAGCAGACTTGTTACATTGGTGGATGTTTACATTTTCCTTTTAATGACACTCAGCTAAACATAGTGTATGTGTGTTTGGTTGTAACTTTAAACAATGGAAGTTTCCTGCACCATTCTGTACACTTAAAAATACATGTTTGTAGTAATAAATGTGATTACAAGATTTGAGCATTATGTAGGTTGTGGTAAATTACAGTAATTGTGTTTATCCCTAACATTCCTGCCACTTTATTTTACACACTATGGCATTTTTATCAAGTCATCTTGTTTTTAGACAATACTGCAATAATACCGGGCCTTAATACCCTGACAATATCGTAGCGTGAGATTTTGATAACGTAAAATTTTTAACATTAATTTGTCATTTTTATGAATTTGATTTAAAATCGCGCATGCACTAATGTGTAGTTGATTGGGTAGTGTCATGCTGCAGAAGCAACAAGTCAGTATGGAAGACACTAAACAGCACGTTGATCCTCAGAGTACTCAAAAGATTTCTTCAGGGTTGGCAGGTCTGGCAATGTCTTCCAGCCTAGTGCACACCGAAATAGACATACCGATAAAACAATATCAATATATAAGGTTGGTTGCATGAACAAAGGCATTTGCGCTCTGATACAATCTAGCAAAACTGGAAGTGATCACTAAGCAATGGAGAGACAAGGTAACCGCTAATCACGTAGCACAGAATCATTTTGGTTGCGCCATCTTGCTGTCTCGTTGATTATTTGCTAGGATTGAGAAAAGAAACTAAAAATGAGTGCTACAGACAGTGAAGAAATTATGGATAGAACAGGAAAAGTCACCTCAACAGTATAGCACCTTTGTGCATTATCGGACTGTAGTCTTGTCAGACCTTGTCCGCTCCCTATTTAGAAACAACATTTAGGAACTTCATAAATAAAATAAATTACAAAATATAACAAATGTGCTACTTTAAAATAATTGTAAGTTGATCCAATAATATTTAAATAATAAATACTGCATAACATAAATTCCTTAATATACTTAAATGATAAAAACAGACCAAATTAAATGTTACACAGCCGTAACTTCCTGGAACTTAACCTGCAAGTAATAGTTATTTTCAGGTTTCTATGTTTACATTTTCAGACTTTGCACTATTTTGTTACACTTTACACATTCCTTACATATTATAGTTCTATATTAGCTTACATGTTCCTTTTTTTTTTGCACTTTCATTTCTAAGAGGATATTGTTAAGTGTTCAATGTGATAGAATTGTGTTTACCGTGATTGATTATTTCCCATGGTTGTGTTGACATTTAATTTCCAAGTTTCTGCCTTGATAGCTGAGGGGATTATAGTCAGAGAGGAAGGTTACATTTGAAATAAAAATGTTAACATTTAATATAATTTATAGTGGCGCTTATTTCCGATAAGTCAAAAAAAAAAATTATCGATATCGACCAAGATAAAATACTTATTTGTGATACAGTTTTCAGCCATATCGCCTAGACCTTTTGCTGTATTAATTTTATGTCATACTTAAATAAAATGTTTTTCACAATTTGTAATTATGTCCACGTTTCAAATTTGGCCATCGTGTCGCAAACGATAATGACAATTTATTGATGCATATCGTTGTTTTTCAATTCCATCATCTTTCATGTTACATACACAAAATGGAAAAGACCCCCACACACGCGCACACATACACACCATATTTAATGGACAGACAGACAAAAAGATGGCCGCCACACCAAAGTGTGACGCAGACACAAACAACCGGCCGCAGCCTTTTGAGATAAAGCAAATTAAAGAGAATTATTGATGACCCGCAAACTGTTTGAAGACTAATGACAAAACTGTTTCTTCCTATGAAGCCTGGAAGGCTTAGAGGCGCCCCGCAGGGAGATTGACACCTGCCTTACGAACACACACATGCACACACACGCACCAACAAACACACAGGCGGCGAGTGTGTACACAGCGAATATTTACCCTTAGTGGGGGGGCTTTCATGTGGGAGATCAGAGCCCAGAGCTGTCTGAAGGTTGTGTTTGCAGCCGTGTGGTTTAACTGCACATCCACCGCCGCTCCTCCCGTTTTATACTTTACACCTCTTCATCAATCGATTTCTTCCTCTCTAACTTCTCCTCCCGCCTTTGCGTAGCGGATATAGCCCAACGCTACCGCATCACCAAGTACCCCACGCTGAAGCTGTTTCGCAACGGGATGATGATGAAGAGGGAGTACAGAGGTCAGAGGTCAGTGGCGGCCATTGCCGACTTCATACGCCAGCAGCAGGTGGACCCTGTAAAGGAGATTCACTCGCTGGAGGAGCTGAAAGCCGTGGATGTGAGTGGCAACAACGCATTATTTAGATTGTCCTCTACATTGGACATTTCAACATGTTCACGGCCATACAAACTTAACATTGACTACTCACAAGTAGGGATGGGTACTATTTCCATTTTAACCGATACAGTACTAATTCCTGGTACCTGGGAATTGATACCGGTACCGATTTTCGGTACTTTTGTGTGTATGAATAGTTAGTTGTTTGACACAAAATAAAAAAGATAAAAAATGAGTTGCTAGATGTTCAGTTGCTAGATCTTGTTTTATTATAACATTTAAGTCTCATGTGCTTTCACTTTGAAGATGGCAGCACTGTATGCTATCTATGGTATGTTGTCTCACGAGAAAGTAGAATTTTCCAGAAAGCTGAATGTGTTATGTTGCCCCCTTCAAAGTGGTTATACTGTAAGTATTGTTCTTATTGCACACCAACTGTTTGATTGTATCATTCATCTTAGATGTCGTTAGGGCTGGGCGATATGGACCAAAACGGATATTGTGGAATTTTTATTCTGAATACCGGTATATGATATATACCAGTATCTTTAAAAAAAAAAAAAGAAATATGCAATTTGCTTAAGGTTGCCTCAGTTTTTTACGGCTAGATAAAATTGCTTAATGTTGCCTCAGTGTTTTACGGCTAGATAACCAGTTTTGAGTACTCAGATTATTTTTGTTGTAAGTAGTAACATAATATGTAGTTTATTCTTATAAAGTAATTTACCGTTACTATGTCAAAGCAGTTTCATTCATTTTGTTCATTAACGTTATGTTTATTGGCTCACACTCATGCACGGGATGGATAGAGTTCTTACTCATTCACTGCGGAGAAGGCTGCTGGCTGTTAAGTTTAAAATTACTTTTCAGCCACCCAGCCGCTATACTACAGTAGCTTAGGCTATGGGAAAAGGCACTTTTAAAAGCGGAGTGTCGCTAAACATTTGACACACAGAGCAAGCAGCAGAGAGGAGCTATCAGTGGCTTCTGTACTAAGTCGCTAACTGAAGTTAACAACGTAAACCGATGATATTAGTGATAAAGTCGCTACAAGGAGAGATATACACTACCGTTCAAAAGTTTGGGGTCACATTGAAATGTCCTTATTTTTGAAGGAAAAGCACTGTACTTTTCAATGAAGATAACTTTAAACTAGTCTTAACTTTAAAGAAATACACTCTATACATTGCTAATGTGGTAAATGACTATTCTAGCTGCAAATGTCTGGTTTTTGGTGCAATATCTACATAGGTGTATAGAGGCCCATTTCCAGCAACTATCACTCCAGTGTTCTAATGGTACAATGTGTTTGCTCATTGGCTCAGAAGGCTAATTGATGATTAGAAAACCCTTGTGCAATCATGTTCACACATCTGAAAACAGTTTAGCTCGTTACAGAAGCTACAAAACTGACCTTCCTTTGAGCAGATTGAGTTTCTGGAGCATCACATTTGTGGGGTCAATTAAACGCTCAAAATGGCCAGAAAAAGAGAACTTTCATCTGAAACTCGACAGTCTATTCTTGTTCTTAGAAATGAAGGCTATTCCACAAAATTATTTGGGTGACCCCAAACTTTTGAACGGTAGTGTAGGTTCTAAAGCAAATTGGTGTACATATGGGTCCAAAGCATTGCATAACTCGAGAGTCGTGCCGCGCCACCATATTTATAAAACATATTTTAAAAAGTTTGACGCACGCTAGTTATAGTGCGTCATCTGAGAAGCCTCCATAAACACGCAAGGGGTGGGGGTAAGTCAGGCGCAGAGACGATCAAACTAACGACGTAACGAAGGCACATAAAAAAATACCGGTATGGCGATATTGTCTTAAGTATATATATATACCGCTTTCTAAACTATAGCGGTATTAACTATAGTACCAATATATCGCCCAGCCCTAGTTGTCGTTTTCAATACCAAATTTTAAAGTGTTGAAATGGCCAATGTGAAATCGTTAAAGCTAATAGCCTGTCCATGGTGATTCCAATGTAAAACAATAGCAACAATCTAGTGCATTTTGGAATAGTGCCGCCTTACTTTGTTTCAGTTTTTTTTCTACCAAGCATACTTGCTTTGTTGTTGTTAAAAATTGCAACATTACTAATAGGGAGTTTGGCTGAGTCTGTTCTGAGTGCTGCTTCAATGTTTGTTTACGTGAACCAGTGCTTCGTCTGCAACCGGACGTGACGTCACGTGCAGCAAAGGTATCGAAATATGGCATCGTTTGATTTTACGTGAATCGATGCCCGGTAGTATCGACAGAATTCAGTTGGTACCTATAAAAGTACCCATCCCTACCCTCAAGTATCGCAGTTTAATTTATGTTGTATTGTCCTTTGAGATGATGTTGGTTATGAAGTGGTTGCTGAAATGTGAGTGATGTTGTATACCTGCTGTGGTTGCACAGAGAAGCAAAAGGAACATCATTGGTTACTTTGACAAGAAGGACACCGACAACTACCACTCTTTTGAAAAAGTTGCCAACATTCTCCGAGATGACTGCGTTTTCCTGGCTGCTTTTGGGTAAGTTTTTTGTTTACCCAACACTGCTTCATCCATGCCCGCAATGACGTGAACTTTATCCCAACGTCCAGTTCCGCATCCGAGTCAGAGCGCTTCAGCGGAGACAACATCATATTCAAGCCGATAGGGGAGAACGCTCCCGACATGGTCTACCTCGGCTCCCTTACCAACTTCGACCTGACCTACGCTTGGGCCCAGGACAAGTGTGTGCCTCTGGTCAGGGAGATCACCTTTGAAAATGGAGAGGTTAGTCTCGTCGGCAACAGCACAATCTTTTTAATGACGTCAGTCATCTTTAACTGTGTGCGCACTTGTGTGTTGTATAGGAGCTCACTGAAGAGGGGATCCCGTTTCTCATCTTGTTCCACCTCAAGGAAGACAATGAGAGCTTGGAAAAGTTCCAGCACGAAGTAGCTCGTCAGCTCATTAGCGAGAAAGGTGAGGATTATAGTTTTGTTTTTTTTTCAAACCCACTCACTAATCACATGATATTCCCCTTTTTACACTTCCTACTCCATTCGCCATGGGTCGGTCCTACCAGGTGCTATGTTGTATGTGTTGTATGTGCTATGCTGGCGCTTACCACTGTTGATCCTTCATTGGTTGAGAGACAGACAGACAGACAGACAGACAGCCAAATGAGCAATATATAGACATTTCAAAATACCTTGTCCGTGCAGGCGCACGCAAGCATGCACAGACACACACACTGCAAGATGGTAAGATGCCGCAGATCGTGCCCTGGGGAGGGAGCGCATATTTCACGACCATGTACGAAGTGACAAATATTTATTTCAACGCTTTACGCTACCGAGAGCTGTCCCCCCTTTCTTAAACTTACATTATGTATTTCCCCTGCAGGATAATGCGAAATTCTCTTCTGTAATCTGTTTGTGTTTTCTCCGTGTGTCTGATGTTTGGCTTTTCCGTAGGAATTGTGCCCTTATATGGGGAATTAAGGGCGTTTACCTATGCAAATAATGGAATTAAGGGTGTTACATATGCATATTGGGGTGTTTATATGCAAATTATGATAGACACGCACGCGCTAACCATTTGGCATTCAGCAACTTAAGAAAAGCAGGTGGGAACAATTTAAGCGTTTAAGAACAAGTCATGAATTTGAATGGACTCCTCTTCAGAAATCACTTAGGAAGAAAGATAAGAGGAAAAGTTAGGAACTTATTGCTGAATGGGGCCCAATGTTATCTAATGCTAGCTATTGAAATTGCTATCGTTAGCTAACTACACCCAAAGTTAATGTGCGTGCACGTGTTATGTACGTATTTAGTTACATCATTACGTCCTAGAAGCTGTAAGAGGGTGGGATATAACATTTAAATCACTACATTTAAGTTTGCGCCCTCTATGCATCCGTGTAAATGTTGTAAACAGCCCCCTTTAAAGGGTAACTGCACTTTTTTTGGAATGTTTAACAATATCTACATAATATTTAAACTACTTTCTTATTCTCTTTTATTGCATAAAATATACATTGGAGCAAAACCAAGTCAATAGTACACAATATCTAAACAAAAGAAGAAACTACTATCTACTAGTCATTTACATTTTATAGTTTTTCCCCTCCAAGTCTGAATTTGTAAATATTAAGACAACAAACATTGAGAATGAGGAAGTGTTGTGTGTCTGGGGAACCGCGGACTCACAGAGACAAAACTGTGTGCTTGAGAGGTAAAACCTTTTGAAATTGGGCCGTTTGTTTGGTAGATTGGCAATAAAAGTTAAACATAGCGTCCGACTTTGTGTGATTTCTTCTTGGGGCTACAATATATTACTTGAATTTGTTTTGAAGAAAAAAAAAATTATATTTTCAAGGTGTGGCAGTAATGAAAATTCTGTGGCGGCGCGCCACATTCAATTACATTAAGGGGAAACCCTGCACTATCAACCAATAGGGATCAGTGTTGGTGATCGGGATTAAAAGGCAATGAGCGACAACGGCGATCATATATTTTTAATGAAAGTCGGCCGATATTGATTGGTGGTCGATGGATTAAAGTTAAAAAGTTAAAGTGCCAATGATTGTCTCACACACACGAGGTGTGGTGAAATTATTCTCTGCATTTGACCCATCACCCTTGATCACCCCCTGGGAGGTGAGGGGAGCAGTGAGCAGCAGCGGTGGCCGCGCCCGGGAATCGTCCATCCCTACTAGAAAACTCTTAAAGGCCTACTGAAATGAATTTTTTTTATTTAAACGGGGATAGCAGATCTATTCTATGTGTCATACTTGATCATTTCGCGATATTGCCATATTTTTGCTGAAAGGATTTAGTATATAACAACGACTATAAAGATCGCAACTTTTGGTATCTGATAAAAAAAGGCTTGCCCCTACCGGAAGTAGTAGCGTGACGTAGTCGGGTGAACATATCCGCAAAGTTCCCTATTGTTTACAATGATGGCCGCCAGAAGTGAGAGAGATTCGGACCGAGAAAGCGACGATTTCCCCATTAATTTGAGCGAGGATGAAAGATTTGTGGATGAGGAAAGTGCAAGTGAAGGACTAGTGGGGAGTGGAAGCGATTCAGATAGGGAAGATGCTGTGAGAGCCGGGGGTGACCTGATATTCAGCTGGGAATGACTACAACAGTAAATAAACACAAGACATATATATACTCTATTAGCCACAACACAACCAGGCTTATATTTAATATGCCACAAATTAATCCCGCATAAAAACACCTAGGTGTTTGTTATGCTAGCTCCTAGCTCCTAGCTCCTAGCTCGAGCTAGTTATAGCTCGAGCGGGTTATATGGACGGGATCCTGTCTATATAACGCGCCAATACAATTTAAACACCTGCACAACACACACACTCACTCAGCCCAAAGGACCCAAGGTTCATAAAGCTTATATATTTAACCAAAGTTACGTACGTGACACGCACGTACGGGCAAGCGATCAAATGTTTGGAAGCGCGCGGGTGGGACCTGATATTCAGCTGGGAATGACTACAACAGTAAATAAACACAAGACATATATATACTCTTATTAGCCACAACACAACCAGGCTTATATTTAATATGCCACAGAGTAATCCCGCATAACAAAACATCTAGGTGTTTGTTATGCTAGCTCTTAGCTACTAGCTCGAGCTAGTTATAGCAAGCGATCAAATGTTTGGAAGCGTACTCACGGTATCGCGTCTGCGTCTCCAAATCAAAGTCCTCCTGGTAAGAGTCTCTGTTGTCCGAGTTCTTCGATCTTGACTGCATCTTTCGGGAATGTAAACAATGAAACACCGACTGTGTTGTGTTGCTGACTTCCCTCGCAAAATACTCCGCTTCGCACCGACAACTTTCTTCTTTGCTTGCTCAGCTTCTTTCTCCATAATGCAATGAACAAATTGCAACAGATTCACCAACGTCCAGAATACTGTGGAATAATGAGATGAAAACAGCTATTTCGTATTGGCTTCAATGGGGAAGCCATACCTCTGTTAAACTGGCTGCGTCACACGCATACGTCATCCTCCAAAGGAATTTTCAACCGGAAGTTTAGCGGGAAATTTAAAATTGCACTTTATAAGTTACCCGGCCGTATTGGCATGTGTTGCAATGTTAAGATTTCATCATTGATATATAAACTATCAGACTGCGTGGTCGGTAGTAGTGGGTTTCAGTAGGCCTTTAAGTATTAATGGCTAATGGCTGCAGGGAGGCGATTGTATGTGTATGTGTTTTTCCTTAAGTTCCGTGACGCCTGACTTGTCTCTCTGTTGATCAGGATCCATCAACTTCCTGCACGCAGACTGCGACAAGTTCCGCCATCCTCTACTTCATATCCAGAAGACTCCTGCCGACTGTCCCGTTATTGCCATCGACTCCTTTAGGCACATGTATGTGTTTCCTGACTTCAAAGACCTCAAGTAAGTAGCACCTTTTGCAGGAAACACTATTTTAAAGTAGAATGACACTCAGTAGGTTGTAGATCTCCGCCAAGGCCTAAATCCATATCATTCATTTTCCAGTTGTTTGTTTTCACTGAGAAATGGAGAAAAAGTGGTGGGTTAGTATAAACATAATGGTAAATAATTCCCATGATCAGCAACTTGATCTGGATTTTCACCAAAACGGGATGTGTCCTTCACCATCCCAAACCTTCCCAAAGTTCCGTGGCAATAAGTGGAGTGTTTTTGTAAGCAAAATCCCCCTATGAACCAGTGTCCTCTGCAGTGGACATGTGTGTTTTGCATAGCAGGGATATTTTCTCATGAACTTAGTGACTCTGACAAATGACAGACCAAAAACAAATGTCCACTGCAGAGGACACTGCTTCTCAGAAGTATAGTTGCTGACGAGAATGTTACATCCTTGGAAAAACTACTTACACAGTTTTGCCACAACATAAGGTACACCTAATACTACCTACTTCTAGAATCACAATGTACCAAAGCAAATAATGCTCAATTATGACAGGTGGTGCCTCAGGCTGGTGGCCTGCCGACACCTCGTTGGGCTTTTGGCTGCCTTGGTGAAGAAAGAGATCCACTCAAACAGTCTGTCTCTCTTTGGGGTGTGGTTCAGTCCATTGGGCAGACTGTTCAGTGGCCGGTGCGTGCTGGCCGAAATTGAGGAAAAGCTGAGAAAAAGTTGGAGCTGTGGGGGCTTTGGGGAAGGCGGGGGCAGAGTATGGGGCGTGGGGCTTTGGTCCAGGCCTCCTCGCCGCTTCGGCACTCCCGACACTTCTTTCCACAGCTGCTGGAGTCCTGGTGGACACATTGGCTGGCAACCTTAGTTGTTCTCGTCATCGCTGGCAAGGTGTTGTCTCTCCTCTCGGTTCCTTCCAGTCAGGTATCGGGTGTTGGTCCTGGATCGGCTTTGACCGTGCCCCTCTTAGCGAGTGCAAGGAAATCTGGAGTGGCTGCTTTTATCCTCAAATCTGCACAGAGGAGCTGGCACACAAATACTACATTTTGCAAACTTACCATTTTGGTCTCATGGTCTTTCCACCTTCCTAGGAAGCTGCTGGTCCTGAGAAGTGCTGATCTTGTGACTGAAGAAGATTTAACCTGTTTTCTTAAAATAGGTGCCGTTGTTTGACCTAATCTTTTTGGGGAAACCATGTCGGGATATTAGATCATTCACAAAACATTTAATTACTGAACTGGCACCCTCCTTTGAGGTTGGGGTTGCTTCCGCCAACCACTGCAATTGTCAATCTAAATCATTACGTTCCTTTATCCTTGTACCGGATTGATCATATTGATTAAATATAACCTCAACACGCTCAAACTTGACCCAATCCAAACTCACCTCCCCCCTCTGTCCCTCTCACAGGGACAGTGTTAGTCGTAGTAATAGTAATAGTAATAGTAGTAGTAGTATTAGTAGTTTCAGAAACATCCAAGAAAAAGAAAAGGCAGCTGATAGTCAAGCGCAGCAAGAACAGAGGCGGAGGACAGGTCATGTTTGAGGTCACTGTTCGCTTTTGCAATAGTACTTTGATATTTTACAACACCTAGTGAATTATTGTGGCCTCAATAATTCACTAAATAGTTGTATTTAATTTAGTCTATCTATGATGGGACAATGCACAGAAACATTAAGTTCAGAAACAGATTTGTTCTGTACCAGATTATATCTAAATAGCTACTTTCCATCTGTAGTCCCTGGCTACCTAAATTAAAGGGATCCAAAAATCAAGCAATACAATTATGACACTAATTAATCATAATAAATATATACATTCATAATAATAATTAATCAAAAATAATCATACTGTAGCATGTAATCAATTTTAAGAAAAGTCACCAAATGCCCCTTCATGGACACATACTTAACATACAATACAACCACACCTTATTTACATCATCACACAAGGACAATACATGCTCTTGTTCACATCTGTCATCATTCGTAACAACAACCAAGATTTTAACAGCCATACCTCACAATTTACAACAAAAATGCTCTCATGGATAAATATAATACTCATTAAATTGATGTGTCAACATAATGCCCCTCTTAGTGACCGTGTGAGCAGCCTTGATTGCTCCAAAGCCACCTTTTAACTTCGAATTTTCTATTCCTTTTGTTATAACGTGGAGAAGGCTAATTGGTCTGTACATGTTCTGGTCTTCTTTATTTCCTGCTTTATGGATTTCATCATAGTAGCAGTTTCTCGACGTGGTAGGGAAAGTGTTTTCCGTTATTTATTTATTTATCAATCGTTGTTATACGAGCAATAATACAATCCTTATATGTTTTTAGGAAGATAGTGTCCAACCCATATATATATCTCTAGATCGTGAGTCTAATAATGCAGTGAAGATTTTGTTTGACTTTGTTTCATTTGTTAATTCTAAAATTAGTCCATCCTGAATAAATGACAATTATTTGCACTGATTTTGAGGGACTCTTTATTCAGGGTTTGTACAGACTGGATGAAATGTTCATTAAAATTATTACTTATGTCCAGACTGTCTGCGATAGTAGCGCCATTGATATTTAATGTTATAGTGTTGTTTCTTGTTTGCTCTCTTTCCGTAAGTTTGTATCTGGTTTTCCATAACTTTCTAATGTTCCCTTTTGCAGCTTTGATTAATTCTAAGTGAAAGTCAGCCTTAGACTTCCGCATAAACATTGTAACTTTGTTCCTCCAAACTTTTAAATCATACGATCTGTATTTAGACCTGTTATAATTGCTCTTTTGAGAGCTGAGTCCTCATGTCTTTATTAGAATCCAATGGTATTTTTATTTTAGCACTCTTCTTTCTGGTTTTGTATTCGTGTATTTACAGATGTTCTCTTTGATTTTTGTCATCCAATTGTAATTCTAGTAGGGCTGCTTATCATTTGTATCATGTAGAAGCCGTTTATAATATCCTTAAGTTTCTTTCTACGTGTTTTATTTAACCAGTCCAGATTAACGTCCCCCATGACGTTACTTCTTTCATACTATGCTGTTTGAGGATGTCTGAAAATGAATCAAGAAAAATGTCTTTAGCTGTGGTTGGTCGGTATACTACAATTACCTTGAAATACATTTCTGAGGAAAATGTGATTTTAATTTCAACATACTCAAATTGATCTACTTTTAATGTTTTCCCTTTCATAAATCATAATTCCTCCCCCCTTTGTCACTCGATCTGTATTTTCTGTAATCTTGTCCCCCGGGACATTAATTAGAACGAAAGTTGTTGTGGGTTTTAACCATGTCTCTGATAGACAAGGTAATCCGGATTAGAGTCTGACAGTAACTGCTGTATTTGTTCAGTATGTTTCCTGTGGTAGAAAGTTTAATAATGCGGACACGTTTGTTACTGAATACTTTCTACAGACTTCTGTCTCTCTGCGACTTTGTGTATGTAATAAGCAACTACAATTATTTGATATGCTTAAATTTAGTTTTAGCTCAGCTGTTGTGTAGCTGCTAGCTCTTTGTAGCCTACAGCAGGAATGTCCAAATTGCAGCCAATAGCTTTGTTTTTAACAGACAACCGAAATAATTGAAAATGTGGTATTTGCGTATCGGTTCAATCAGCGGCAGCTACGCCCTGTTTTATCATTTGACCTAAATTTTTGGTTTCGTAGGCAGGACAGAGGGAACAATGTGGGTCATTAGTTGTCCATCTTATACCATTCTAATTGTTGTAAGGATAGTTCACATGAGCGGCCATACCTTGAGTCCCACCATATATAAGAGTCAAAAGGCTCCTATTATGAGTCGTCTAATTGGTGATGATACACTTTGGCGGTTTGGGTGGCAGGGCACACGGACGCACCTCAGTCAGCCAGTGCTAGGACAGTTGGAGCAGTCCCCGTCTTTCACTCGTTCCTGGGAGGCGTCCCCAGTAGTTGTCAGCTGATGTCGTGCTGTCAGGCAACATCAGGAAGTTCCTTCTGTGCGGTATTGAATTGTCAGGGCACAGTTCGTAAGCAGGTCATTACAAGGTGTGTGCAGGTTGACCACAAAGGAATGCTTCAAAGATTGTGTTGAACATTGTCCGTTGACACTTATGTCCAGCAGGGGTCTGTTTGTATCCTGCTGTTCGTCCTGCTGTCACACCTGTATTTTTTGTGAGCATGTTCTGGCTACAACTTTGGAGCTTGTCTTGTTCAGAGAAGCTGGCAGTCCCCCGGCTGCACATCCTTTCCACCCTCGCTTGACCTAGCACAACCGTGGCTACCACCCAAGTCCGTCTGTATGGTTTTACGTTTTGTTGAGGTTTTTTCCTCCAGAATTTGGAACTCAAAACATGTACACCCATCGTTTTCATATCCTCTCGGTTAGTTCAATTTTGCATATCACGTTTTAAAATTACAGTCTTAACTATCCCATTAATTGCTAATCTATAACCTTAATTCAAAGATTATACGTACTACTTCATGTGTATTTAAGTACCCTTTTAATTCACTTAAAGATTACCTATAAGTTAATTTAAACTATCATTTGTCTATCAGTAGCCGCGAGCAAGCTGTCATGCTTGCACTCTGACCTCCCGCTGTGCGTGATATTCTCCAAAACAAAAGAATGTTTTTATTCACGTTTCTCCTTATCTTTCAGCTAAATCTTTTAATCTTTTAACGTCCGCACTGTGTTTATTTTTATTGTCTGCATTTTAATTTTGCTTTTATTTTCTTTCATTTCACTTTGTTGCATGAAAAACGCCACACAAACAAAGCTGCCCCGCCTTGCCTTGCCTGTCTCCGACTGGTTATCCAACCTAGTCACAACAAACACACAAGGCCATGCTCTAAGCGCCAGGCCTAATCACACTTGTCCTCTTTTTAACACTTTACATATCGGCTCTTTTTCTAATTATTAATGTAGGCTGTTATTTGTAATTATTATTCAACACTATTCACACCAAACAGTTGTAAAGTTATAGTTATTCGCATTATACTCTCAAAATCTATAGCTAACTGCCTAGTGGTTAGAGTGTCCGCCCTGAGATCGGCAGGTCGCAAGTTCAAAACCCCGTTCGAGTCATACCAAAGACTATAAAAAATTTGGGTGCCAAATCACCAAAATTGATTACCGGGCGCGGCACCACTGCTGCCCACTGCTCCCCCCACCTCCCAGGGGCGATCACAGGGATGGGCCAAATGCAGAGGACAAATTCCACCACACCCAGTAGTGTGTGACAATCACTGGCACCCCAACTTTAACTCTAACTTTATTCTGTCATGCCATTATCCTCTTCTAGCTCAACATCCAGAAGTATGGTGTACTGCAATGTCTAAATAAAAATATAAATTACTCCAAACTAAAAATGTCAGACTGCACTTTAAAGTTACTTTTATTAAATTAATTTCCAAACTAACCACCACCACAGCAGACATCTTCCTCTTTCCTATCCCAATACTCCCATAAATTAAAAAGTCTTTCACAACAGTGGTTGAGTAGTTATTTTAAGTAATAGATCTCAATATGTAGAAATTAATAAGACTAAATCTTTAACAGAAAGAGTAACTTGACAGAGTATTAACTTCTTGAGAATAATAATTGATCATAAATATGTTGGAAGCCACATATTGAACATATTAAAGAAAAATATCCAAATCCATTGCTATTCGGTATAAAGTTAACACATGCTGAATAGGAAATGTCTGCATATGTTATGTCATTCATTTATTTTTCCATATGTAATATTGTTTTGAAGTTTGGGGAAATGTTTATAGAAGAAATATAGACCCAATACTTAAAATTAAAAGGCTCATTTCAATAATACACAAAACATTATTATTATGATCATACCAATCCAATTTTTATAAGTCATAATGTGTTAAATGTTCAGATAATTTAATTTTAAAACAATGGCAATTATGTTTCGAGTAAAGAACAACAGCCTTCCAGTTTGTATTCTTAGCTTGTTTACATTATGAGGAGAAAACTATCATTTACGGGGGATATTGATTTTTGAAATAGGTCAAGTAAAATAAAATAAAAACACAAATGTATTTCAGTTTTAGGAGTTAAATGATGGACCATCCTCAGTGATGAGCTGAACACATGTAGTTTTTTGTTATGGTTTTGGAGACCCTTGAAAAGTAAAGTTTTTTGAACATTATAAAATATAGTAACAATTACTTTCATCTTTTAAAGTTGATGTTCCAGGTAATTTAATGTTCAGTAAATGTATATCATAGGCCAATATAAGCTTTGGCTTCCGCCTATTCTTTTTTCGGTCATTCTTTTTTCTTTTCCTTTCTGTGTGTAAATGTGTATGATTTTTAATATGTCTAATTTACTGTTAAACTGCTCACACAAATTGGTTGATGGTTGATTATATGACCAAAATAAACCTATTTCATTTATTCATTCATTATCTATCGCACTCATAGTTTTATTCCATTTTGCATGTAATTATTCCTATTGATTTCTTCCCATTTCACTCAAACAACTAAACAAACAAACAAATAAACAAACTTGCAGCTAACCACAATCAACAGCATACCATTTACGAATACCTTCATTTGTCACTTTCTCATCTTTTCTTCACTTTTGTTTTCCTTTACAAACAACATCCTGTATCCATCTCTTCCTTACACTTCACACAATGTTTCTATTTTCTGTTCTCCTAGAAACCATTCACATAACGTAAGGTTATAAACATCATTTTCCCATATTTTCTCAAACCATCCTCTTCACCCTCCTTCTGTTTTTTCACCTGCTCTCTCTTCCTCTCTCTCTCACTTTCTCTCCTTCTCTCACAATACAAACACAATAATCCAAAATAATCAGTCTTATAAAATAATTTTAGCTTTAGATATGATTTAGGGCAGTGGTTTTCAACCTTTTTTCCCAGTAAAATAAAGAAATAAAATACAGCATAATGTCATCATTTTCTGATTTATTAAATTGTATAACAGTGCACCATATTGCTCATTTGTTGTGGTCTTACTTGACTTATTTGGACAAACAAACAAAAAATAAGAATAACTAAAACGTTTTAAAAAATTAAACAAGTGATTAAATTATAATAAAGATTTCTATACATATAATCAATCATCAACCTTCTTTGGATATTGTAATAGAGATCCATCTGGGCTCGTGAACTTAATTCTAAATATTTATTTTGTTGAAGAATTATTCTTCTATAATTATATTTATAAAGGATTTTGAATTGTCGCTATTTTAAAATATTTAAAATCTCAGGTACCCCTTGGCATACCTTCAAGTACCCCCCTTTTTTGTCCGGGCGAAAACACCATACCCTCCTTTGAGAACTACTGGTTTAGCCTATAAAAAATCATTTGTCTCATACATCATTAGACTGTACACCAGATAAGAAACCAGGTGCTACACAAAAGTTATTAAATTACGCATATATCTAAATGTACCAACATAAACTGACTCACTCAATACACACACATTTCAGCATTCATCATTATACACACACATTGTTAAATTACAATACCACCCCATTGTCCGGACAAATATAAACTACTAATGCACGCGTGCTTTTGTGGAATCGGCCGTCTCATATCACAAAAACCAGGTTCCATCATTGCTCATAAAACGGCGATTAACCCGTTTCATTGGAGCAGCACCTGCGTTATCCCTGACCAACACGGAAAAACCTGGCCTAACGCCCAGTAGGACCACTGGAAATCACCCAGCAATCCTACAGACTCGTGTCTGGTCAGTCCATACAGTTTCACCAAGTTTCACCAAAGCTCTACCATATGCAGCCCGATCAATACCTGTCTATTTGCAGCAAATTTCCAAATTCGTCGTGACAGCTATCCGCTCAGTTGATCTCCTTTACCGGAGTCAATGAGCGGTCACCTATAAGAGGCTTTTCCCACCGCTGCAGTTTCCACATAAACAGATATGTCGCACCTTCATAGACGTCATCAACTTATATGGGCCAAATGTCACACCAGTTAGCAAATCTTGCCTATAATTTAGCTGTATCCAACTCTGACTAATCTAATGCACTTGCAGCAAGAAGCATCCTCTGCCAGCAACGACAGAGGATGAAGAGGTTAAAAGAAATTTTTCGTCTCACATCGTCTATGCTTCAAAAACACTCCAAACCACCAAAATTCTATCAACAATCCCCTTATGTTAAAAACAAGAAATCACAAGTTTTCAACAAACACAGACAAATGATCACATATAAAACAACTCAATCCAACCATAATTTACCCCAGTCCAGGTTGTTTTTGGAGAACCTGACTAAACCTATCTTTTATCAAAAATAGATTCAGCAATTAGTCTTATCGATCCGGCTCTCTCCAGGCAGAAAATGTTTACACTTTAAGCAAAACGCTTACCTTGTGATACGCGCGTGCAACACACTGTCTGCCTGACAGAGAGAGTGGGAGCGGCTGTCGACCTGTAGCTTCTAAACCATCCTGTTCGTGACGCCAATGTGTGTAGTGGATTGTCCGAAGCTTAAACAGGCAACAAAAGTAGTTTAATACAACAAATTTATTTACCCATTATCAGAAGTGCAGGTTGAATTAAGTTAGCCGTGCAGACAGACCACATGTTACTCCGGAGTAAACAAGACACACACAAGCCAGAATCACTGTCGAGTTCCGGTCTTCTGCCATTTTTTATATGTCTCTTGTGCGTCATTGTTTGTTATCTAATGCGTCATGATTGTTTTGTTTTGGTTTTGTCTGTTCCAAAACAACCTTGTATCTCTTAGTCATATTTGGAAATTCTAAACATTCTGTAGACAGGTTGGCACAACTCCATATTCACCTTTGTCCCACTGGCACAGAATAGAAGAGAAATTAAATGAGCGTACATTCTTGATAGACATGCAATATAGGTCAAAGGTCAGAAATTCTACTACAATAACTAGAAAAATCTATTTCGGTAGAAATTGCTGAAAGCCGAACTAAAATGTTAACAGGTAGCACGCTAGCCAGATAGCGTCAGGTAACAAGTCTGACTTAAAAGGGGACATATTATGCAAAACCAACTTTTCTTACCTATTGGTACCTGTTTTTGCATATTTGGGATCTGCATAAGTCCCTAAAATTTAAAATCAAACCATGAAGGCATTGTGGAGATACACTATATTGCCAAAAGTATTTGGCCACCTGCCTTGACTCACATATGAATTTTGAAGTTCCATCCCATTCCTAACCCATAGGGTTCAATATGATGTCGGTCCACCTTTTGCAACTATTACAGCTTCAACTCTTCTGGGAAGGCTGTCCACAAGGTTGCAGTGTGTTTATAGGAATTTTCCACCATTCTTGCAAAAGCGCAATGGTGAGGTCACACACTGATAATGGTCGAGAAGGCCTGGCTCTCAGTCTCCGTTCTAATTCATCCCAAAGGTGTTCTATCGGGTTCAAGTCAGGATTCTGTGCAGGCCAGTCAAATTCATCCACACCAGACTCTGTCATCCATGTCTTTATGGACCTTGCTTTGTGCACTGGTGCACAGTCATGCTGGAAGAGGAAGGGGCCCACTCCAAACTGTTCCCACAAGGTTGGGAGCATGGTATTGTCCAAAATGTTTTGGTATCCTGGAACATTCAAAGTTCCTTTCAGTGGAACTATGGGGCCAAGCCCAATTTCTAAAAAAACAACCCCACACCATAATTCCTCCTCCACCAAAATTCACACTCGGCACAATGCAGTCCAAATTGTACCGTTCTCCTGGCAACCTCCAAACCCAGAATCGTCCATCAGATTGCCAGATGGAAAAGCGTGATTCATCACTCCAGAGAACGCGTCTTCACTGCTCTAAAGTCCAGTGGGGACGAGCTTTACACCACTGCATCCGACGCTTTGCATTGCACTTGGTGATGTATGGCATAGATGCAGCTGCTCGGCCACGGAAACCCATTCCATGAAGCTCTCTGCGTTCTGTACGTGGGCTAATTGGAAGGTCACATGAAGTTTGGAGCTCTGTAGCAACTGACTGCAGAAAGTCGAGGACCTCTTTGCACTATGCGCTGTCAGTTTACGTGGCCTACCACTTTGTGGTCGAGTTGCTGTTGTTTCCAAACTCTTCCATTTTCTTATAATAAAGACAGTTGACTTTGGATTATTTAGGAGCGAGGAAATTTCATGACTGGATTTGTTGCACAGGTGGTATCCTATGACAGTTACATGCTGGAAATCACTGAGCTCCTGAGAGCGGCCCATTCTTTCACAAATGTTTGTAGAAACAGTCTCCATTCCTAAGTGCTTGGTTTTATACACGTGTGGCCATCCAAGTGATTAGGACACCTGATTCTGATCATTTAGATGGTAGGCCAAATACTTTTGGCAATATAGTGTATTTGTAAAACAATCTTGTCTTCCTTTCTCCAACAAGCTGTTGGGAATTTGCACAATTTGTGACAGCTTTTCCAAGTGTGACGTCAGTGGATATCTTTGTATATGGTAGCGATTTACCAAAAGAGCTTTGAGCGAATCCGCTATTTTTAATTTATGTACGAGCGTTTGTAGCTCAAAAACATGCCCACGGTATGACCCGAAGAAGGAAAATCCCACCACAGGTTACTATACACTTCTATAAAAATTTTTAATAAACCTTTATTTATAAACTGCAACATTTACAAACAGCTGAGAAACAATAATCAAAATAAGTATGGTGCCAGTATGCTGTTATTTTTCAATAAAATACTGGATAGGATAGAAATGTAGTTTGTCTCTTTTATCCGATTATTAATTGATTAATCAAAGTAATAATCGACAGATTAATCGATTATCAAATTAATCGTTAGTTGCAGCCCTAATTTTCATCTGAAGAATTAAGAAGTGACAAGTGGGAAAAAGTATCTCTTCATGTGTGCCAACCACTTTAAAGATTCCTGCTTCACAAATCAGCGGCAACCTCAAGATGAAAGATGGATTTTTCCAAAAGCTACTATTATTAGCGGACTAAGTGCCTGTTATTTATGTCAATGGAGGAGTCAATGAAACGCTAAGTAGAAACAGTAGGTTGGCAATGTTTGAATGATACGTCAGCAATGTTGGCTCGAGTTTTATTGTGACTTAGCTTTCTAATGTAGGACCACAGCTTCACCAATCTCTGTGAATATTTCCCGAAAAATTACTTTTAAGGATACGATTAATGTGGCGACAGACATATAATACGAACCATTGTGATGCATTCAGTTCAAGACTTTCTGCTGAAGTTTCTTTTTGTGCCATTGCTGTTTCCATTTATGTTGCAGCTCAAGTTGAATATGCTTAGACTAAGATATTTTTCCTTGCGGGAAAGGTCTCTCTCGAACTACAAATATGGCTGCCGCAACACGGATGAAGGTTCAGTCACTGAGAGGGCGGGTTTCATTTGCATCTTGACAACGCCGCCTCTCAAAACGGCTTGTTTCCAGAGGCAGCTAGAAAGTGGCTAGAAGATATGTCTTTAAAGCAAAAATGATGCTACCTTTTGACTGAAAAACTATCATTACATGTCATGTAAACCAAAAAGAAGTGTTTTATACATTGAAAAAAATTATAATAGGTCCCCTTTAAGTGTATACTTGCAAAATGAGCTACAAACACTAGCATGAAACATTAGCATGTTAAAATACTGTTTACATGCGTCAAGTACCTGCACGAATAGCCTAAAAAGCTAACATGCTAATGTTAGCATGCAAAAAGTAAACATGTGTATGAATGCTGAAAAAAAGGACACAAAGGAGATACTTGTTCCAGTGGAATCCAGTCCGCTTATGTTGACATGTGTTGTAGTAGTGTTAACTTCATCGTCATTGCTAAGCAGCGTCTTTTTGCAAAAGAAGATTAGTGTTTGTCAAAATCCCTAAAAAAAGAAAGAATGGTGGGAGGGGATATGTGTCCAATTGCTCATAGCGACGCGAGCCAGCCAATTTGAGGAACGTTGACATATATTAATCAATCAATCAATCAATCAGTGTTTACCTATATAGCCCTAAATCACGAGTGTCTCAAAGGGCTGCACAAGCCACAACGACATCCTCGGCTCAGATCCCACATCAGGGCAAGGAAAAACTCAACCCAATGGGACAATGAGAAACCTTGAAGGGGACCGCAGATGTGGGGGCCCCCCCCCTGGGCGACCGGTGCAATGGACGTCGAGTGGATCTAGCATAATATTATGAGAGTCCAGTCCATAATAGATCTAACATAATAGTGAGAGTCCAGTCCATAGTGGGGCCAGCAGGAGACCATCCCGAGCGGAGACAGGTCAGCAGCACAGAGACGTCCCCAACCGATGCACAGGTGAGCGGTCCACCCCGGGTCCCGACTTTGGACAGCCAGTGCTTCGTCCGTGGCTACCGAACCTGTGCCCCCCCTCCACGAAGGAGAGTGGGGCAGAGTGTTTTACTTTGCACTTGACTCTCTCAGTGCGTTACCGTTTTTGTACACATTTGTATTAGTGACAAAGTTGTGGCAGTTGTCAGTTAGAAAAGGTCAGACAAAAACCGAATCATGCAAAAAATCATACAAAAATCGAATAAGAAATCTCATAAGAAATGGTGTAAATTAAGCTTTAGCTATGGAATTATTTTAGTAAACGAGTAATCTATGGATTAGTTTGTTCAATTAATCGCATTAAACACACTTTTTAGCTTCAATGCGTAATTTAGGGAAAATAGTTGAAATAAATATTTTTCTGTTTACAATTAACTTTTTTTTTTTCTAATAAATGCATCTCATCAACTTTAAAATTGCATTTTTCCACATGTGTGCATTAATAACAAAATAAAATGAAATCACAGCACCCACTCACCACTGCTCTCATGCACGCTCTTTGGCCTTTTAGAAACTAAGTCTGCATATTTAAAGTTCCAGGCACTCCATGCAGTCCGGATTTTATCAAGTTTCATTAAACGATTAGTTGTATCAGTTGTATCAACAGAATATAAATCCAATCTTTCTTTAATCCATTAATCATTGTAGCTGTAATGTTAATCCAATTACTCTGTTCCAGACACCCAAAAATATAGGCGCAAAACACATTTTATAGACAATATTTTTAGTTTAAAGTACAGAAAAATCTAAATGAATGAATGAAATGGATAAATGAACATCTCAAAAAAAGCCATCACTTTTATGCTTTCTGAAGAGGTGGAGGTGGAGGAGGAGGAAAAGGAAAAGTAAGAACAACTGATTTACTTTGTGACAAGTTCTTGAATTCAATATTGTTTTTTTACCAAAGTGTCCGGACGCTCAACTTTCTTTGGCCCCACGGTAAAACTGGGCAATAAATTGAATTTTAATCTCGATTTAGATTTTGGTTTCTCACAATCATAAATTGCTAAAATCAAAAACAAAAACGTTTTAGTCTCTACTAGAAGTTTGGGATCTCACCATGGTTGCTACTTTTTACTAGACACAGCACCCGTGTGCCTAACACAAAAATGTATTCCAATAAACGAAAAAGTCCGGCAAAACTGACTATTATTGTTTTTTTGTATTGCTATTATTTAAATTTATGTTGTTACTATTATTATTATCATTATATATTACTTGTTGTTTATTCGTAACTAATTTATATCGGGTGGTTCTTTTTAATTTTATTTAAAGTTGAGTTGATGGTACAAAAAATACTCATGTTTTCAAATGAATTAATAATCTTGTTATTAACCGTGATTTCAATATCAATCGAAATAATCGAAATATTTTTACCATAATCATCCAGCCCTATTCCACAGTGGATTATGTTGTGGTCATGCTCAATAAAAACACAGTATTAAAGACCAACGAGTGTTTGTTAACTCGATTCTGCGGAATAAAACATGGACAAACCTACTAGTTTTGTTTCGTGTGATGTTTGGCCGTATGATATAAGACAAAATATTTGTCAAAAACCAAAACATTCTGAGGAAAGCGAGGTAAGTTGTAAGAAGTTTTGTTGAAGTGAGCGCCCATTGCTGCATTAATAACATGACATCAACGTAATGAAAAGTGAGCACAAATGAAACCCCTCCTTTTTCGTGTCACAGTCGATGATTGATTTGACCTCTTTTGGTGCATTTTAGGCTGGTTATTGGTTGACGCTGACATGCTTAATGATGTTTCATCTTCCCGAATAAAGCAGGTTTTATTGCACTCATGCGCCATAATCCGCTATTGGCCACCAGCCAAAAAAACTGGCACTCCCCCCCCCCACTGTATGTAAAAAAAGTGTCCTTTATGAATGGGCCAGGACAGCGGCGCTAATGTGACATGATTTGGCGCGGGCAATAAGTGCTAAACTAATCCATTCTAATCAAATTTGCTCTTATTTATTCTGGCCCAATCAGAGCTTGATCACATAGACAGAAGCCCCGAGGACCAAGCAGCCTCGCGCGGCCTAATTGCATCACATCACCACTGCGTGTGGCACACAGCTTGAAATTGCATTAGCACAGCGTATGTTATATGTATGCACTAACGCACCCCCCCACACACGCGCGCACGCACGCACAGACGTCCGCCGGGACCGCGCCCGAGTGCCGCCTTGTGTGACATGACAGCCGCCCATGACCTGTCATTAATAAGGCGGCCGGGCAGCTGTCTGGATGAATGCAGGACACATCATCAGACGCCGCAGTCTTGATGTTCGATGTGTGCAGGAATGTCCTTCCTGTGGACTCATCACATGTTCTGCTTGCAGTATTCCCGGCAACCTGAGACAGTTCGTGTTGGACCTGCACTCCGGCAAACTGCACAGAGAGTTTCACCACGGCCCTGACCCCACCGACAGCACGCCTGGACAGGTTTGACACTAGACATAATAACGTCACATAAGGACATCCATTACAAGAGCTGGAACAATTAACTTCATCATCACTAAGCAGCGTTACATTACAATCACATGCATTCGCTTATAAAACACATTATAACGGGACTGGGCTTGGTAACTTAGCTCATACACACCTGGTCTGCCAGAGCATATGAAGACGTAACTTGCTGCTGTATTTAGCGAGTAATCAAGCCAATATGAGATATTCTTTATGAAGTGAAGACTTTTGGAGACTAACATGGTTTAGTGAAATGTCTCCTGAGGTTAATATACTGATTGAGTCAAGGTTTCAATGTGTGTGGGTCAAGACAAACAATACAACAGTTGAGTTTTTTGGGGGGAGTTATTCAACTGTGGCATCGTCAGAGAAAAAATGTATCGGCTTCCCTTTGGTGTTTCATAGCGCATAACTGTGGTGCGTTCAAGAACGATCAATCAAAATGATTATAGATTATATAGTTTAGATTATAAATCAGGCGTCTCACTTGTGTAGTAGAAGGTTGTGGCCAGAAACCGAGAAGTTGGTCACCTTTGACGTTCAGTTTAGACCCGGAGATGGCGAGAAAGACACACACAAAAAAAAACGCTCGCACGCACACACCTTATTTAATTTTTTTATAACCTCCGGGTGGATTAGTCAGTCGGCATCCCAGCGAGAAAGTGTTTCACTAAAGCTGGATCTACTTATCACTATACTTGCCAACCCTCCCAGGAAAGTCCTGAATTTCAGTACCCCTTGAATTTCTCCCGATTTCCACCTGGACAATATTGCTACACCATCCTCCACTGGGCGCAGTTTCCATCCGGACAATAAAAGCGGACGGAAAGCGAATCTGAATTAAAACAAAGGCACAAGTCATACACAATCATAATTGTAATCCTTTCAATAACCCTCTTGGCCCCTTCTGAAAAAATGGTTTGATCCACACCAATGATCCCTCTGAGGTGCACACCTGTGCAATTGTGCGCTGCTCCCTTCTCCTCTGCAAACGGAAAATCTGTGCAGCGCATGAAATCCAAATTCAACTTAAACTCTAAAGAAAATTAACACATAACAAATTATTCTGTACCATTTTTAACAAGTGGCGACTTGTCCAGGATGTACCCTGCTTTCTACCTGAATGCAGCTGGGATAGGCTCCCACCCTGCCCTCCCCATAAAACAATGACGACATCAGCCGAGACGTTTTAAGGAAGAGGAGGGGCAGTGCATCAACAATACTTTTGAGTAAAACTGATTACTGTGCGTACACCAAAACAACATCAGCAACAAAACTACTATCTAACAATACTGATCACTTATTAAATAATTATATGTCGTATTGACAGCAGGCGCTCGCTTCCTTTCATTAGTGTCAAAAGACCCAAACACTTGGCTCAGCCAGTAATGCGTTCCAGCCACAAAAATAGTCGGACAACTCTTTTGTAATGACACATTGAAGTTCCACTCAGTGATTATTATTAATAATTACTGAGTAACTGAATCATAACCTTTGTTAGCTGCTCATAATTACGAGTATCCGACAAAGGTCAGTTACGTTATTATTAGAGATGAATGCTTTAAAATGTAACATCGGAAATTATCGGTATCGGTTTTATTATCGGTATCGGTTTTTTATTTATTTTTATTTTTATTAAATCAACATAAAAAACACAAGATATACTTACAATTAGTACACCACCCCAAAAAACCTCCCTCCCCCATTTACACTCATTCACACTCATTCACACAAAAGGGTTGTTTCTTTCTGTTATTAATATTCTGGTTCCTACATTATATATTATATAATTATAGTCTGCAAGGGATACAGTCCGTAAGCACACATGATTGTGCGTGCTGCTGGTCCACTAATAGTACTAACCTTTAACAGTTAATTTTACTAATTTTCATTAATTACTAGTTTCTATGTAACTGTTTTTATATTATTTTACTTTCTTTTTTATTCAAGACAATGTTTTTAATTTATTTATCTTATTTTATTTTTTTATTTTTTTTTAAAAAGGACCTTATCTTCACTATACCTGGTTGTCCAAATTAAGCATACTAATGTGTTAATTCCACGACTGTATATATCGATATCGGTTGATATCGGTATCGGTAATTAAGAGTTGGACAATCAGAATATCGGATATCGGCAAAAAGCCATTATCGGACATCCCTAGTTATTATAATGTGTTCAATGTGGTCTTGTAAAATGTGTTATGAGTGGGACATTTAATAGCCTAAATACAAAAAAATTAGATGTTATAGATATTGAATATCTCCCTAATTCTGAGGTCTCAAGTTTGGCAAGTAAGTGTATCACTCAGCTTCTAAAACTTGAAGATCATCCTCCGTATATTCAGTCTGAAAAATAGAAGGTTCTGGATCATCATTTGTCCCAAAGTCGTCTGCGTTGGCTCTCAGGAAGTCTGCCATGATTAGTGTCGTTGTTGTTGTTAAAGGGAAAAGCGAACATTGTTATGCGTCTGTGAAATGATGATCAAAATACATCAATATTACACGTTACTACAGTGTTTCCCATTAACTGCCAAGATACCTGTGGCGGTGGGGGCGTGGCTATGGGCGAGGTCACCATGACATCATCGAGTAATTTGCATAATTTACTACAATGATATGATTTTCTCTAAAAAGGCTCAAAAAATGTATACTTACTAATTAATAATAACAGTTTTGTTTTAAACGTCCATCCATTCATCCATTTTACAATATAATTACAACACTTTATGTACATATTTATATACAGATTTGAACAATAAGTTATTCACTGAAATATATTTATATTATGACATTTATTGACCTTACGAAAGCTTTCGACCTTGTGAGCAGGAGTGGCCTCTTTCAGCTGGTTGAACGGATAGGCTGTCCCCCCAAACTCCTTTGCATCCTCCAGTCCTTCCACACCGACATGCATGGCACCATCCAGTTCGATGGGTCCACATCAAACCCCTTCAAAATCTGCTGTGGTGTCAAGCAGTGATGCGTGCTGGCGCCCACCCTGTTTGGGATCTTCTTTTCCCTCCTCCTGCGCAAAGCATTTAGTACAGCAACTGAAGGAGTCTACCTTCACACAAGGACAGACGGTAAACTGTTCAACCATGCCCGTCTGAAAGCCAAAACAAAGGTCAGGCCACTCGTCATCCGGGACATGCTGTTTGCTGACGACGCAGTAGTGGTAGCACACTCCCAGGAGCACCTGCAAACCCTAATGGACCAGTTCACCAAAGCCTGTCAGGACTTCAGCCTGACCATCAGTCTGAGCAAAACCAAGACGATGGGACAGGGAACTGAACCACCCCCCTCTATCACCATCAACAACTACACCCTGGAAGTCGTAAACACCTTCACCTACCTCGGTTCCACCATCACCGACAACCTGTCACTCGATGCCGAACTCAGTGGCCGCATCGGAAAAGCTGCCTCAACTTTTGGGAAGCTTACAGCGAGAGTATGGGAAAACAGCAAGTTCACTATCCACACTAAGGTGCAGGTGTACAGAGCCTGTGTCACCAGCACTCTACTGTACGGTAGTGAAACCTGGACCCTATACTCCCACCAAGAGCGGCGGCTAAACATCTTCCATCTTCGCTAACTTAGGCGTCTACTGGGCATCACCTGGAGGGACAGGATCACAAACCAATCAGTCCTGGAAAGAGCACAGCTTCCCAGCAAGTGCTCCCTACTGAGGCAGCGACGTCTCCGCTGGCTGGGCCATGCCTGGCGGATGGACGATGGGCAAATCCCAAAGGACATCCTCTATGCTGAACTCACAACTGGCAAGAGGCAGATTGGCCGTCCCCAGCTGCGTTACAAGGACGTCTGCAAACAAGACCTCAAGTCTTTTGACATCAGCCCCGACAGCTGGGAAGATGCAGCCCAGGACCGCCTTCAGTGGCAGCAGGCACTCAGCAGCGGGCTGCTCAAGTCAGAAACCACCCTGGCCCAACACCATGAGGCTAAGAGGGCAAAGAGAAAGAAACAGGGCTCTGCGACACCGGCAACATCTATGGGACCGGTCTGGATATGTGACATCTGCGGCCGGGAATGTCTCTCACGAATTGGCCTACAAAGCCACAGGAGACGCTGCGACAAGACCTGACTCCGAGGCACAGGAAATCAATGGTCTTCCGAGACTGCGATGCCGATGATGATGATAATGATTTATTGATTGTGGTTCTTACGAAAAATATATCTTATAAAATATAAAAGCTAAAATGTCTCATAAAGCTCTGCCCCTTTAATTAGTGCATACTAAATAATTTAACTTTAGCCTACTACTACAACCATATCATTTACCAGCAACATAAAGTGAAACAGAGGCAGAGGTGTCCTGCCACAGTCAGTAACAAATAAACAGAAAACAGTACTGGTGGTAGATAGACACAGAGCTTCATCAAACATCTGATCCACTGAACAAAGAGCTCCAAAAATCTTGAACTTTAGACTGCCATCAGTTTTACTCCCTACACTTAACCATGTGTTTCCTCCTGCCTGCAGACTTTGCACCCTTTGTTATATATACACATGTTGTGTTTCTAATATAAATACATTTAATAAAGTCAAATACAAATAAGGCAACAAGAGAAGTATCCTACACTTTTGTAAAGTAAATCTGAACAGCCGATATGGGCATCTACATCAACTATATGATTTGCCTGAGAAGCTGGAGAGGACAAAAAAAAATTTTTTTTTAAATTAAAAATTGTTTTTTAATTTGTGGCGGACATAATTCTTTTGTGGCGGGCCGCCACAAATAAATGAATGTGTGGGAAACACTGTACTATGAATGTGCCTGTTACTACATTACATATACACTACCGTTCAAAAGTTTGGGGTCACCCAAACCGTTTTGTGGAATAGCCTTCATTTCTAAGAACAAGAATAGACTGTCGAGTTTCAGATGAAAGTTCTCTTTTTCTGGCCATTTTGAGCGTTTAATTGACCCCACAAATGTGATGCTCCAGAAACTCAATCTGCTTAAAGGAAGGTCAGTTTTGTAGCTTCTGTAACGAGCTAAACTGTTTTCAGATGTGTGAACATGATTGCACAAGGGTTTTCTAATCATCAATTAGCCTTCTGAGCCAATGAGCAAACACATTGTACCATTAGAACACTGGAGTGATAGTTGCTGGAAATGGGCCTCTATACACACCTATGTAGATATTGTACCAAAAACCAGACATTTGCAGCTAGAATAGTCATTTACCACATTAGCGATGTATAGAGTGTATTTCTTTAAAGTTAAGACTAGTTTAAAGTTATCTTCATTGAAAAGTACAGTGCTTTTCCTTCAAAAATAAGAACATTTCAATGTGACCCCAAACTTTTGAACGGTAGTGTATACTTAGTGTGTATATAAAGCCTTGTTTGGGGTTTATGGATGTTTTTTAGAGTGCTGCACAGGCGGAATAGAGCGACTACCAATGGCTCCATTGTTAGCTGACTTTTGCTAGCGTTTATTTACGAGTTAGAATGCGTAAAAAAGAGAAAAACGTGTTCTTGTCTCACAGAAGGATTGTGAATTATAGACAAAGTAAAAAAAAAGAAGTGCAGTTTCCCTTTGACGTTTGTAGGTTTCAGTGTGCACAATCACATGTCTTAGTTGCTCAGACAGAATTGTGTTTGTATACGTTTAGCTTGGGGCATATATTTTTTCTATTGAGGAAAGGCGTTAAAGACTTGTATTCATGTTAGCATTTTAAACCAGCTAGCAATTAGCGATGCCAGCTGTAGCTAGCGATTAGTGGGGCCAGCTTTCTTTTCCAGGATTTGAGCTGTATCGCCAGGCTGATTTCATCCTATTGCGAGTATCACTCACAACTTGACCATAGTTTCACATTTAAAACCGTGCCAACAGCCTTTGACACACTTTTGTCACGTGGGTGTCTGTGTCGCCGCTCCAGATCTCTGGTGTGTGAGTGAGTGATGGGAAGAAAAGTGGTTTGGTGTTAACATTTTATTTGATATGTAGGAGTCAACTGGGTAAACGAGGAGACTCTCCCTCCATTGTCGCTAATTCGCAGATCTTGTTATAGGTGATGTGTTCAGTGGAGCTGGGTTTTGGCAGTTTCCTTTGCCTAGTTGTAGTTACTTCCAGTGGGTTGAACCCAGGGGGAGGAAAAGTGAGATTTGTGGGTCAGATTTTTTAAATCAGCAGCCTAATTCCTGTTTCATGTTGATCCACAATAATTAAGACTAGAGGTGGGAATCTTTGGGCACCTCACCATTAGATTTCAATCACGATTCGATAAAAATCGATTATTGATGCATCTTTAATTTATGTACACTACCGTTCAAAAGTTTGGGGTCACCCAAACAATTTAGTGGAATAGCCTTCATTTCTAAGAACAAGAATAGACTGTCGAGTTTCAGATGAAAGTTCTCTTTTTCTGGCCATTTTGAGCGTTTAATTGACCCCACAAATGTGATGCTCCAGAAATGCTGGTCGGATCTTTGGGTGAGGTGGTTCACTGAAGTCAGCCACATTTTAGAACTGTCTGCATGATTTTATTTACATTAAATAAATCGATTATTGACGATTTTATGATTGCTCATGTTTGAATTGCGATTCATCCAAAAATGTGTTTATTTCCCCCACCTCTAATCAACACATACAGTACAGGCCAAAAGTTTGGACACACCTTCTCCTCATTCAATGCGTTTTCTTTATTTTCATGACTATTTACATTGTAGATTGTCACTGAAGGCATCAAAACTATGAATGAACACATGTGGAGTTATGTACTTAACAAAAAAAGGTTGAATAACTGAAAACATGTTTTATATTCTAGTTCCTTCAAAATAGCCACCCTTCGCTCTGATGACTGCTCCGCACACTCTTGGCATTCTCTCGATGGGCTTCAAGAGGTAGTCGCCTGAAATGGTTTTCACTTCACAGGTGTGCTTGAAGCTCATCGAGAGAATGCCAAGAGTTTTCAGTTATTTCACCTTTTTTTTTTTTTTTGTAAGTACCATATTTTTCTGTGTTTAAGTTTCACCGGAGTATAAGCCGCACCCGCCGAAAATGCATAACAAGGAAGGGAAAAAACATATATAAGTCGCACTGGAGTATAAGTCGCATTTTTTGGGGAAATTTATTTGATAAAACCCAACACCAAGAATAGACATTTGAAAGGCAATTTAAAATAAATAAAGAATAGTGAACAACAGGCTGAATAAGTGTACGTTATATGACGCATAAATAACCAACTGAGAACGTGCCTGGTATGTTAATGTAACATATTATGGTAAGAGTCATTCAAATAACTATAACATATACACTACCGTTCAAAAATTTGGGGTCACAATGAAATGTCCTTATTTTTGAAGGAAAAGCACTGTACTTTTCAATTAAGATAACTTTAAACTAGTCTTAACTTTAAATAAATACACTCTATACATTGCTAATGTGGTAAATGACTATTCTAGCTGCAAATGTCTGGTTTTTGGTGCAATATCTACATAGGTGTATAGAGGCCCATTTCCAGCAACTATCACTCCAGTGTTCTAATGGTACAATGTGTTTGCTCATTGGCTCAGAAGGCTAATTGATGATTAGAAAACTCTTGTGCAATCATGTTCACACATCTGAAATCAGTTTAGCTCGTTACAGAAGCTACAAAACTGACCTTCCTTTGAGCAGATTGAGTTTCTGGAGCATCACATTTGTGGGGTCAATTAAACGCTCAAAATGGCCAGAAAAAAAGAACTTTTATCTGAAACTCGACAGTCTATTCTTGTTCTTAGAAATGAAGGCTATTCCACAAAATGGTTTGAGTGACCCCAAACTTTTGAACAGTAGTGTAGAACATGCTATACGTTTACCAAACAATCTGTCACTCCTAATCGCTAAATCCCATGAAATTTTATACGTCTAGTCTCTTACGTGAATGAGCTAAATAATATTATTTTATATTTTCCGGTAATGTGTTAATAATTTCACACATAAGTCGCTCCCGAGTATAAGTTGCACCCCCGGTCAAACTATGAAAAAAACTGCGACTTATAGTCCGAAAAATACGGTATATAACTCCACATGTGTTCATTCATAGTTTTGATGGCGTCGGTGACAATCTACAATGCAAATAGTCATGAAAATAAAGAAAACACATTGAATGAGGAGAAGGTGTGTCCAAACTTTTGGCCTGTACTGTATATTCAACACACAGATTGTTAAACCAATACTTTCGCTCTTGTAATGGATCTCAAGAAATAAGTTCTGCTTCTTCCTACTCCTCTTCAGAGATGTTGTGTGCCGGTCAGCTCTTGAACGTAGCTTGTTAAGCCGTCAAAACATCAGCGACGACCATGTTAGCATTGAAAACTGCACCCGTGGCACCTTTCCCCCCTCTCACACCGTGGTCTCCCCCCAGGAGGAGATGGACGTGGCCAGCAACCCTCCAGAGAGCTCCTTCCAGAAACTGGCGCCCAGCGAGACTCGCTACACCATCCTCAGACGGGACGAGCTGTGACCTCAGCGCCGCTTTTCCAAAGTCACCCTTTTCGGTTGGGTGCCACGCCACGGCGGGGGTCAGGGGGTGAAGCGGGGAGGGAGGAGGGGCCGGGGTCAGGACAGGCCGACCGGGACAGAACAGCAACACCCAACACCTTTACTGAAGACGAAGAACTGAAGACACAAATGTTGGAATAACCTATATTTTCTTAAACATTTTTATTTGGGAATTTGAGGGCGGGGGTGTAAGTAAGCGTGTGGGTAGAAGTTTAAAAACAAGTCTTTTTACTTTCTTTTTTTTTTTGAGCTTGTACATATGTTCCATGGCATTTGTTGATCTAAATTAAATGGTTGTTTTCTTTATTTTTACTCCACTCCAGTCGTCGTGGAAAAGCACAACATTATCGTTGGTGCAATAATATCATCGTCGCCATTTTTAAGTCATGCAGGCTTCGTGAAGACTGACCTGGAACTTATTCTGTAGCAAAAAGCTACTTTGCATCTTGTATCCTCAGTGCCTAGAAATAGAAAGACAGAGCAGTCATCTTGGAAGGAAGAAAGATTTTCCAAATAACATCAATACTCTTAAGATGTGTTCAGAATACGGTCGTACTTCAGTTTTCACACGCCGCACTTTGCTCTCCATTCGGTTTTCAACAGACAATTTGGACAAAACTGCGCCCAGGTTTTGGTTTTCGCTCGGCCAAAGTCGCACGTAACAATCCACTCTTAGCGTTCTGTGTCTCGATGACTCCGCCTCTTATGTTTCTTTTGTTGAGTATGACTTCGAAATAAGCCACCGCGGGGCCAAAGAAAGTTGCGAGTGCCAGCACTTTGACAAATAAGGTGAGAAACACTATTGAATTTAAGAAAACTGGTAGCAAAGTACAAATCTCCCTCTGCTCTTTGAGTCTTCAATAAATGTTAATGGTAAATGTTCATTTCTATAAATTTCACATGGTTTTCTTCATGTAGAACATAATTAATCTATTAAATGGGTTTTGTGTCCATATTGTCTGGAACAAATTAATTGGTTTAACTTTTTTTTTCCAGTTTTTTTGTACATTTGGAGCAGATTACGAAATACTTAAATAATAAAAACTGAAGTACCACCGTACTTAAATAAAAAAATTGAAGTTCCACTGTACTTGAATAAGGAAAACTAAAGTTCCCCCATGCTTTAATATTGAAAATTGAAGTTGTACTTGGAGAAAAACTCCCTACGGTTTGTGTTCTAGGTCACCAACAAGTTTGAAGTCTCGTAATTCTTAAAAAAAAACTTTGAACTTTATTTTCAGCATGGCCCCAATTCTCTGTATTGTTGGATTTTATTTTGAAAGTATGCCAGGGGACAAAAAAAACTAACTCATTTTGTGGCGATACAACACATGTATTATATTAACACGCAAAAAAAAAAACATGTGTGCTAAGTTCTAACATGGGACCACTTTCCAGTTTTGGGAGTCCTCTGCAGAGTTTGACCCTGAACCCAAATGATCTCCACTGTGATGCAAAGTGAAAGAATGATCTTCTCGGCGCCATGTTTTGTGTTCCTGGGATGTTTTGTGTACTTCCTGCACATGTAACTTGTTGTGTCGTCACGCCCCACAATTTGATGTCTTTTATTTGAAGCCAAAAAGCGGACTTGTGGAGGCGGAGGGACTGCTTGCCAGTTGTATCATGTCCCTTAGAGGCCCAGAGACATTTGACATATCAGCCCACACATGACGACAAGATGGATGCCGTTTCCAAATGGGTCATCTCAGAGGAACGGGGACGACAATTAAAAAGTCATTTTACAGGATTTTGTTGTGCCTGCTGTGTCTTCTTTTTTGTAAAAAAAAACATTTTTACCATTTAGCACATCAAGTGACACTCAATGAGATAGGCTCCAGCACCCCCCACCCCAACCCCGAAAGTGACAAGCGGTAGAAAATGGATGGACATAAAGTACTTTAGGACAAGAATACTTGCATTACTCACCAAATATTGTCATTGGATGATCAATTTGTGTCTTTATTACAAAAACATGTTTTTACTTTGAATTCATGAATTTTTTGCATTTGGATTTTAGTGAACTACATTATTTTATTTTTTTTACATTAAATATTGCTGACACTTCATTGAATAAAATGTTAAACTATAATGTTTAAACTGTAAAGATTAGTGTAAAAAATTGTTGCTTCAAAATTCAAGACTGACACGACCCTGTCTCAGGAATTCAAGACTGACACGACCCTGTCTCAGGACCGGCCAATGAGGCACGTCAGTCCTAATAACCTGAGGAGTCTTAGACTTAGACGAACTTTATTGATCCACAAGGGAAATTGTTCCACACAGTAGCTCAGTTACAAAGGATGGAAAGGATAATGCACAAGGGCACAAAAAGAGGGCGAAAACAAAAGGTATAAAGTAGACTAAAAATGTACCATAGTAGCAATATAACATGTAATATTTACATACTATATATACACAGTATAAAAAATATACTGATATACAACATATAACAAATCTTGAAATTTTATACACTGAAATTTAAATCACTATTTTAAAACTATTTTCAAACACTTTGCACACACATTTAAATTCAATTAAATATTGAGGATAATTTCAGCAAATGTCAAAATCCAAGTACAAAATATTATGTTACATAAATTCAGTGTAAAAAACAATATCGGGGGCGGTACCTCTGGATTGGCAGACCGGGGTGGTGGTTCCTCGCTTTAAGAAGGGGAACCAGAGGGTGTGTTCCAACTATCGTGGGATCACACTCAGCCTTCCCGGTAAGGTCTATTCAGGTGTACTGGAGAGGAGACTACGCCAGATAGTCGAACCTCGGATTCAGGAGGAACAGTGTGGTTTTCGTCCTGGTCGTGGAACTCTGGACCAGCTCTATACTCTCGGCAGGGTCCTGGAGGGTGCATGGGAGTTTGCCCAACCAGTCTACATGTGCTTTGTGGACTTGGAGAAGGCATTCGACCGTGTACCCCAGGAAGTCCTGTGGGGAGTGCTCAGAGAGTATGGGGTATCGGACTGTCTGATTGTGGCGGTCCGCTCCCTGTATGATCAGTGTCAGAGCTTGGTCCGCATTGCCGGCAGTAAGTCGGACACGTTTCCAGTGAGGGTTGGACTCCGCCAAGGCTGCCCTTTGTCACCCATTCTGTTCATAACTTTTATGGACAGAATTTATAGGCGCAGTCAAGGCGTTGAGGGGATCTGGTTTGGTGGCTGCAGGATTAGGTCTCTGCTTTTTGCAGATGATGTGGTCCTGATGGCTTCATCTGGCCAGGATCTTCAGCTCTCACTGGATCGGTTCGCAGCCGAGTGTGAAGTGGCGGTGATGAGAATCATCACCTCCAAGTCCGAGTCCATGGTTCTCGCCCGGAAAAGGGTGGAGTGCCATCTCCGGGTTGGGGAGGAGACCCTGCCCCAAGTGGAGGAGTTCAAGTACCTCGGAGTCTTGTTCACAAGTGAGGGAAGAGTGGATCGTGAGCTCGACAGGCGGATCGGTGCTAAAGCTCTCAATTTACCGGTCGATCTACGTTCCCATCCTCACCTATGGTCATGACCGAAAGGACAAGATCACGGGTACAAGTGGCCAAATGAGTTTCCTCCGCCGGGTGGCGGGGCTCTCCCTTAGAGATAGGGTGAGAAGCTCTGCCATCCGGGGGGAGCTCAAAGTAAAGCCGCTGCTCCTCCACATCGAGAGGAGCCAGATGAGGTGGTTCGGGCATCTGGTCAGGATGCCACCCGAACGCCTCCCTAGGGAGGTGTTTTTAGGGCACGTCCGACCGGTAGGAGGCCACGGGGAAGACCCAGGGCACGTTGGGAAGACTACGTCTCCCGGCTGGCCTGGGAACGCCTCGGGATCCCTCGGGAAGAGCTGGACAAAGTGGCTGGGGAGAGGGAAGTCTGGGTTTCCCTGCTTAGGCTGCTGCCCCCGCGACCCGACCTCGGATAAGCGGAAGAAGATGGATGGATGGATGGATGGACAGTGTAAAAAACAAACTTGTAATTAAGACACACATCGACCTCTAAAAATGTATCAGTGACTCCTCCCACCAGTTATCAATAACAAAAAAAAAGAATGCGCCGTTGACTTTTACCAATCAAAATCTGATAGTCTTCCCTCATTGATGGCTGTTAATTGGTTCCAGACATGGGTAGACAAGTTCCTGCAAAGTATGTATAAGTAATTACAAATGAAATATTTTAACTTCTTACAACCTTCTAAGTACATTTTTAAAGACCTATAGACATGAAATAAAACTCTTAATCGCACTCAATCCAGCTGTATAATCACTCGCCATACAGCAATAGATGATATCTGCCTATTACCTAACACCTTCTATGTCAGCTACTTCTTTGTTTTTAATGTCTATTTTCTAATTTCTGCTGGATCTACTCTCTATTTTATGCTGTTGCTGTCACATATACTGTATATACTGTAATATTCTACATGGTAATTGTTATATATTGTATATATGTTATACACATAATATAATATATCTGTATATATAATAGACTGTACACATATGTATATATTCGTATATATGTTATATTTTATATCGCTATATTTAGTCTATTTATACCTGCATTGTCCTTTCCATCCTTACACTTTCCATCGTTGTAACTGAGCTACTGTGTTGAACAATTTCCCTTGTGGATCATTAAAGTTTGTCTAAGTCTAAGTCTAAGTCTTAATCCAATATATTAAAATGCTGCCTAAAGGCTGAGCCAATCAGTGGCCACGATACTGTGGCCGATACCACTGTAGTTTTGATATTTTTAGGCCATTGTTATGCTTGAAAATGCTTCATTTAGGACCAAACAATAGTCAGGCTAATTGGCAACACTAAAAAAAATTGGCCCTAGTGTGTGAATGTGAGTGTGAATGTTGTCTGTCTATCTCTGTTGGCCCTGCGATGAGGTGGCGACTTGTCCAGGGTGTACCCCGCCTTCCGCCCGAATGCAGCTGAGATAGGCTCCAGCGACCCCAAAAGGGACAAGCGGTAGAAAATGGATGGATGGATGGATAGTCAAATATGCGTTAAAAAAAAAAATGCAGTTTGATGAAGCTGTAATATTTGACTAATATATGGAATTACTCCAAATGTGTATTGGCTATGGTTGCAAAATTCCGGTAATATTCAAAGTTGGAGACTTTTCATGGGAATTAACAGGAATATATGGGAATTAACGGGAATTAATGGGAAACTAATGGGAATAAACATTGAATGCAACATGCTAGATCTTGCAGCATGATTATTAGCTAAAACAACCTGATTTAATGCCAATTTGGTAGAATTTCAACCCTGCACGGTGCATTCCTCCATCACATGTGGCAGTGCATTCTTCCATCACATGCACAGATAATTCCCAGCACACTACAGCAGGGATATTGAGGCCTCACTAGTATTTGAGCCCAAGGACTTCATCCAGTGAGGTAAGTGTTGATGATATTACTGGGGTAAATATATTTGATATATGGTATTTAAGTTTAATAGAGGTGTAATTGCTTGTTACTGTATGACTGTAGACTACTCCAGCAGACTTCCACTCAAGCTAGCTAGCTGTTCCTGTACTTGTTTATTGATTGTGGGGCCAATATCTCTAGCTTGCTAGGTTTATGTACCACCACAGTCTCATAATGAACCCAAAATATTTATTTCTCCATTAGCCCTGATGCTAATTTTCTCTATGCTAAATCCCATTCATTTATGCTAACAACGTTAGCGATTCGAATTTACCTTTTTTGTGATCTGTAAAGTTCAGCTAGCAAATACTAAATCAAAACGTGTAGTTTCCTCTTCCTTCTGTTCTGCTAGCCATTCTGTTGTCATACAAGAATGTAGCTTATAGTTTGATTCAGCGTGCTGATTCATACTTGCCAACCTTGAGATCTCCGATTTCGGGCGTGGTCGGAGGTGGGGCGGAGGCGTGGTTAAGAGGGGAGGAGTATATTTACAGCTAGAATTCACCAAGTCAAGTATTTAATATATATATATATATATATATATATATATATATATATATATATATATATATATATATATATATATATATATATATATATATATATATATATATATATATATATATATACAAATCCTGAAAAAATGCAAACAAAACTGTGTTTAGATAATTGATACTTCAAACTTGCATAAATAAATCTTCAGGAATATAACATAACTTGGCTTCTGAGAGCTTCAAAATGTAATGAATAAAATGCTAAAGTTGTTGGTAAACAAGCCATTATTTTAATAATTAAATATGGTAATCTTAAATGAATTATTATGATAATTTAAAATTAATTATTTCAAATATGTTTATTTTAATGTATAATTCTATGGCTGGATGTAATAAGGAGTCAGAAAAAATACAAATAAAAATACAATTAATTTTGATGTTTTTAGCAAAATATAGTAAAAATGTATTTATTTTTAAAAAATTTTATTAATAAATATATACATTTTTAGGTAAGATAAACATAATAATACAATTTATCTCTAGTCTGGATGATTTAGTTCTTGTCACCCTGTTGTCCTCCGTCTCTTCCCCGAGGATGGCTCCATGAGCTGGGCAAACGCCTGGAGATGCCCTACGTCAACAACACGGTCTGCGGCCCGTCGGTGCGCAGCTCGTACATCGCCGCCCTCAGCAGCCTGACCAGCGTCGGCGTTGGCAACGTGTGCGCCAACACGGACGCCGAGAAGATCTTCTCCATCTGCACCATGCTCATCGGCGGTATGCCGGATGCCTTGTATGGATAACGTGATTGGGCAGGCACGCTGTTTATATCGTGGGAAAGCGGACGTGAAAACAGGCTGTCCTCACTCAGGTCCGCATGGAGCTGGAGGGGGCGTGGCCTCCAGCTCCGGCTGAAAATCGGGAGATTTTCGGGAGAATATTTGGGAGAGGCGCTGAATTTCGGGAGTCTCCCGGAAAATTCGGGAGGGTTGGCAAGTATGTGCTGATTGAGTGTTCATTTATCCATCTAGCCTATTTCTATTAATTTGTCCATCAGTGAAATATTTTTAAAGACTACTCCAATTGTTTAGCTGACTATTTATATCTGTGTGTGGCATTGCATTAGTGTTTTACGAGAATAAATAAATACAAACAGAATAATGCCACATACACCGTCTGGTGTGTGGTGACATTTCCAATGTAGGCGGAAAGGCGGTGTACATTTGCAAATACTGTGCAAAGAGCTACGTCAAAAATGCCACAAAGATGCAGCAGCATATAGACAAGTGCCATATCATTATTGTAATTCCCCAGTAATTCCCATATATTCCCATTCATTCCCATGGACGCTGTCCAACTTTGAATAATTCAAAAATGGTCAATATTTCCAAACTTCCCGAGCTTAACTTCCCGTGGTTCCGGAAATTTACCGGAAACTTTCCACCCTTTTGCAACCCTAGTATTGGCCTATCTTTATTTTCATTTTTTCCTACAGTAAACCAATGATGACTCACTTGAGTAAGGAGTGAGTTTAGCGTAGAATCAGCAAACACATTTCATAAAGTCACATGTTTATTCTCATAGCATGTTTACACTAAGCACATATAGTAAACATATAGTAAAGTGTTTAACAATAACACTAATAATATTAATTTAGGTAACCGTACTGTACTGTATTGATTGCTCCTCTCACCGGCAATTAATGATAATCATCAACTTCTTTACACTAATAAATAGACTGGAAATAATCCAGAAAGTCAAAAGAATCCTGACTCAGACATGGGAAAGTATAACAAACAAGTGTGTGGTCGCTCCTCATGCCAAGTTATTAATAATAACTTGCAAAGTGCTTTACGAAAAGGAAATCATCTTAAAAATATATTTGCCGGCACATGCCAATGCAACAACGTGTCTGATTCATGTGATCGCTCCTCTCACCAGTTATAAATGATAACCTCTACATGCAATAACCTCAATGCAAACGCTATCAATATCATGCAATTGCTCCTCCCACGTTATAATTCATGTGATGGCTCATGATTCATGATAACTGCCACTATTCTTAACAAAGTACTTAAAACAAAAATGACAAAGTCAAAGCCAAAAGGCATGTTCTGTCACACACAACCACATTATAATTCATGTGATGGCTCTTTATGCCAGTTATCCATGATAATCACCACTTTTAGAAAATAAATACCAATAGACATATTTAAAATAATCCACAGAAGCATGTTCTGTCATACGCAGCCACATTATAATTCATGTGATGGCTACTTATGCCAGTTATTCATGATAATCACCACTTTTAGAAAATAAATACCAATAGACATATTTAAAATAATCCACAGAGGCATGTTCTGTCATACGCAGCCACATTATAATTCATGTGATGGCTACTTATGCCAGTTATTCATGATAATCACCACTTTTTGAAAATAAATACCAATAGACATATTTAAAATAATCCACAAAAGCATGTTCTGTCATACGCAGCCACATTATAATTCATGTGATGGCTCTTTATGCCAGTTATTCATGATAATCACCACTTTTTGATAATAAATACCAATAGATATATTTCAAATAATCCACAAAGTCAAAGTCAAAAGGCATGTTCTGTCACTCGCAGCCACGTTATAA